>NC_058521.1:276344171-276404171 GCF_904849725.1 Hordeum vulgare subsp. vulgare | reverse complement strand
TCGTCGTCATCATTGTTCTCGTCTTCGTTGTTGTTGTTGTTGTTGTTGTTGTTGTTGTACTTGTTGTATTTGTTGAAGTCGTCATCGTCTTCGTTGTTGTTGTTGTTGTTGTTGTTGTTGTTGTTATTGTTGTTGTTGTTGTTGTTGTTGTTGTCGTTGTTGTCGCTTTTGTCGTTGTTGTCACTGTTGTCGTTGTTGTTGTTGTTGTTGTTGTTGTGGTTGTTGTTGTTGTCGTTGTTGTTGTCATTGTTGTTGTTGTTGTTCTTTTTCTCATTGTTGTCGTTGTTGTCATTAATGTCATTGTTGTTGTTGTTGTGGGTGTTGTTGTTGCTGTGGCTGTCGTCGTTGTCTTCGTGGTGGTGGTCATCGTCGTCATCGTTGTTGTTGTTGTTGTTGTTGTTGTTGTTGTTGTCGGTGGTGGTGGTGGTGGTGGTGGTGGTGGTGGTAGTGTTGTTGTTGTTGTTGTTGTTGTCGTCATCGACGTCGTCGTCGCCTTCCTTATTGTTGTTGTCCTTGTTTTCACTTTTTTTGTTGTTGTCCATGTTGTCGTCATCGTTCTTATTGTCGTTGTTGTTGTTGTTGTCGTCGTCGTTGTTGTTTGTTGCCGTCGTGTCGTCGTCGTCGTCGTCGTTGTTGTTGTTGTTATAGTTGTTGTTGTTCATGTTGTGGTTGTTGTTGTTGTTGCTGTTGTAGTTGTTGTTGTCGTTATTGTTTTTGTTGTTGTCGTCGTCGGCGTCGCCTGTCACGCCCAAGATGCGACCCTATCCTCAATTTGGCACGAAGGCCTCGTCAGGGATAGAAGCGCATCTCGTCGTGTCGCAAGAATGGATATCGTTACAAGTACATGTACTGAAAAGAAGAGATATATATAGAATTGGCTTACACTCGCCACAAGCTACATCAGAGTCACATCAGTACATTACATAATCATCAAGAGTAAGAGCAGGGTCCGACTACGGACGAAATCAAACGACAAAAGAAGAACGACGTCCATCCTTGCTAACCCAGGCTACCGGCCTGGAACCCATCCTAGATCGATGAAGAAGAAGAACAAGAAGCAACTCCAAATGAACAATGAACGTGCTCGCGTCAAATAACCTTTACGTGTACCTGCAATTGGTGTTGTAGTACTCTGTCAGCCACGGGGGACTCGACAATCTCATTTCCAAAGGTATCAAGACTAGCAAAGCTTATTAGGTGAGGCATGGTTAAGTGGTGAGGTTGCACCAGCGGCTAAGCATATATTTGGTGGCTAAACTTACGAGTACTAGAAAATAAGAGGGGAAAGATCTACGCATAACGGACATGAGCTACTCATGATCAAATGAATGACCCTGAACACCTACCTACGCCAGGCATAACCCCACCGTGTCCTCGATCGGAGAAAGAACTCACGAAAGAGACAGTCACGGTTACACACACAGTTATCATATTTTAATTAAGTTAACTTCAAGTTATCTAGAACGAGTGTTCAACAAAGTTTCCACGTTGCCACATAACCGCGGGCACGGCTTTCCGAAAGATTTAACCCTGCAGGGGTGCTCCAACTAGTCCATCACAAATTACCACAAGCCGCATAGAAATCCTCAATCACGAAGCTCGCGATCTTGTCGGATTCCCTAGTGGAAAACCTCAACTCTGAGATTACCCAAAGCATCACCGGAATCCCGATGCACAAGATATCTCGTCAATGATAAAACTAATCCAGCAAGGCCGCCCGGCGTGTCGACGATCCCGATAGGAGCAGCAACGCGATTTAAAACACCGGACACGTTCGACGAATAACCGAAGACGGTGCCGCTACGGACGACCGTTCGGGTACCAGACGGTCTCCGATTGCGACGAAACTTGACAGGCGGCCTACCTATATTAAAATATGACCGCACGTTAAATATCAACCCAATGAGATAAGGTTTTACGCACACTTTTAAAACAAGGTTTTGACGATGCCCCGGGCGCGTGCGTGCGCGGTCGGGCTCAGAACGGACAACGACAAGAACCGGCAACTAAAAGCGGATGCATATTTTGAAAACTGGCGGCAACGAAGATGCCGATGCAATGCTGATGATGCGCATGATGCGATGATGATTCTACAAATAAAATAAGCCACACGACGAAAACAGAAATAAAGGGGAATCTTCTAGGGCGTCGGCTACGGGCTGTCACAACTCTCCTACACTACAAGAGGATCTCGCCCCGAGATCCAAGAATGAAAGGGGGAGATGATGAGAGAGAACAAGAGGTAAAAACTTAGCCGCTTCTTTGACAAACGAGTGAAACCAACGATCCTTGAAGGTTGCAAAGAGATGAGGAATGATATGAGAAAGAAGCAAGAATTCACGGAAAATTTCGGCAGCACTTCGGTAGGAAAATGGGACAAAATGATATGATAAGAAGAGAGAATTAGACAATATGCACAACAAACAACTAAGTAGAGCAAGGGAACACCCCGATCTTAATAGAACAACATAATAGACCCAAAAGAGCAACATCACAATGCCTCCGGAACAAGAGAATATGAACTAGCTCAAGTGGAAGAAGTGAATGAACAAACGAATGACAACTATCATCACAATAGAATTGATGAGCCTCCGGACAGAGAATTGACGTAGAAATTGGAAAACCAACAACGAAAAGAACAAGATAGTAGTGCGCTTATGAAAATCATCTCAACAAATATGAGGTGACAACCAACCACTGAAACAAACAAGGATAGATTGGGAGCAACAAGATATGAACACTTCTTACACCAAAAGGATACATTGAGAACTAGGATTAATGACAAGCACCATGATAGCACAATCCATAGGAAAGCTTTAGGTGAACTCCAAACCAAGATAGCTCAATGAAGAAATCATGGGTTGAAAATATCTCATGATCATAGAATTTGTGGGTTCAATTATCTCATACTAGAAAGGAAAAACTCTTCGAGACTCCTACACTAACAAGAGTGTTATAATACCACGTGAAAGGATAAAGGAAGAACAAATGCATTTGGAAATGCGAGAGAAGAAAACATGAGGTTCTCCAACAGAATCTTGAAGAACACTTGAGAATGAATCACATCCTTAAAGAACCACCATGACGAACCACCGTACCAAAAGGAAGATACAAGATATGAAGGATGAAAGAATAAGATTGAAGCCTTGCAAAGACATCGATGAAGATTCACGAAGAGATACTTGAGAAAACATAGAACTCCGGAAAAGAAAAGATAATAACACTTGAGAAAATAAATTGATACCAAGAGCCACTCTGGAAGAAGAATTCAAGATACTACGACAAGAATAAGACTTATGTTATGCTTGTCCTTCATCAAGTTTAATTGATGACAAGCAGCGGATTTAGCATACCACTTATTCTTCTCGAAATAATCTTCAAGAGACACAGAGATAAGCACCACTAGAAGTAAAATTAAGGAAGCACCGGTAAGAATTCACAACTGAATGGGAATTCCAAGAATGCATGGAAACACATGAGAATGAACAGATCATGATCCACCTAACAGAAAACTTGAACAAGGCACCGGAATAACCGAGAGACGAACGAAGAGACACAATTGAGAAGAATTAAGGACGAAAGCTGAAAGCTGAGAATGAAGATTCTTCTAAAATGATGTCCTTCGGATGATCGAGAATGAGAACAATTCAGAAAAGCATCGGATAGCACGAAAGGAATTACTCATGATTGACAACAAATGAGAGGATACACGAAGCTGAGATGATAGTCTTCACAAGAATGGAACAAGACTAAGAGAAACACTCCGGAATAATGAAGAATGAAAGGTTGAGCTAACTATGAGAATTAATTCAAATTGATCTTGAAGAAGGAATATGACTGATGAAAATCATACTTACATCATAGTTGAAAAGAATTAATGATCTCCCGAAAAAGATTAAAAGAGCCAGATAAGATCCTGGGAAAAACCTGTGGGTTATGGGCCCACTCAAAGAAATCACCATTGAAAAGATTGCTAGCAAGAGGGATATTGCACCGGTAGAAATGAAAACTTGATGAGGATAGCACCTCTAAATAATTAAAGAATTGGAAACAAGAAACTTCTGATGCAACTTCAACGCTCCGGATAGAAAAGAGAGGAATGAATAACAAGAAGAGTGATAAGAATTTCCAACATGGGAAAAATTATAAGGATGAAAAGGATATGATGAACACGGACAACTGAATGAAATTCACCGGTAAGGATGACAAGATTGAATAAAGATGAACATGACGCTCCTCAGAATCTTCACAACGAATCGCCGGGTAAGAGAGAAAAGAACACACAGCAGAAGCACAATGAAAAGAAAACTCTTGGATGAAAATTGAATCACTAAAGAAAAGGGTGGGAGGGCGGGGAAAAACAAAGACATCTTGGGAGGATTGAATTTACTTGGAGAGAAACACACCAGTTGACAAGAATTGATAAGACAACTGATTGAGCAAAAGAATTAGCGCTCACATAAAAATATGAGAACACAAATTAGGAAAGATCTGAAAACACCACTTGACATTGAAGCAACACAAATTACCATATTCCAACAAAACAAAGGATGAGGCTTATGAAACAAGCCAGAACAAACTCATGAGAAAGATTTTGTCCGATATTTTCGTGGACAGGAATCCACTAGATGTCGAACCCCAACCTAACATCATGCATTTGTTGGAAGATTGTCCTATAAGCAACTACTTGAATTCGCACCTATGAATTCCTGAAATATCTGATCATCCAATCTGGTACACGGATACAAGGAGTAATATCACACAACTCCTATACTAACCCGTCACTTGTATCACATCCGTCAACACACAACCAGAATCTTGGACCTTCATCTACTACAGACCCTCGTGATCACAACGATACAAAGTATGGCAGTAGTCCCGAACAATCTGCACCAGTACTGGGGACATCGGGATCTCGCCACTACTAGTATTGAAGCAATTACGAACATCCTTCGTCCTGAGATATTAAGAAATCTGAATGATAACGATGTGCTCAAGAATTCCCTGGAGCTCAACTCCCCTGAAACTCAAAGCAGATAGGAGGCACCAAGACAGAACTCCGTCACATCGGCATCATATAGATTCCAAGAATATCCGCGTGATCCTAAATTTTTTTGAGTGAGAAGAGGAGTAGACTTAAAATATTACGTCAAGATTCCTCACCAGAGCATAGAAGAGGAGAAAAAGAATCCTACTCTCCGATATATAACTAGACTCAAAGCATTTTTTTCACTAGACTCGACTCGGCCAAGTTCGATCAATCAAGGGGGCTCCTAGGTCGGTACTGCTCTGAGACCAACTTGTCACTCCCAAGATGCGACCCTATCCTCAATTTGGCAAGAAGGCCTCATGAGGGATAGAAGCGCATCTCGCCGTGTCACAAGAATGGATACCGTTACAAGTACATGTACTGAAAAGAAGAGATATATATAGAATTGGCTTACACTCGCCACAATCTACATCGGAGTCACATCAGTACATTACATAATCATCAAGAGTAAGAGCAGGGTCTGACTACGGACGAAATCAAACGACAAAAGAAGAACGACGTCCATCCTTGCTAACCCAGGCTGCCGGCCTGGAACCCATCCTATATCGATGAAGAAGAAGAAGAAGAAGCAACTCCAAATGAACAATCAACGCGCTCGCGTCAAATGACCTTTACCTATACCTGCAACTGGTGTTGTAGTAATCTGTGAGCCACAGGGGACTCAACAATCTCATTTCCAAAGGTATGAAGACTAGCAAAGCTTATTAGGTGAGGCATGGTTAAGTGGTGAGGTTGCAGCAGCGGCTAACCATATATTTGGTGGCTAAACTTACGAGTACAAGAAATGAAGAGGGAGAAGATCTACGCATAACGGACGTGAGCTACTGATTCTCAAATGAATGATCCTGAACACCTACCTACGTCAGGCATAACCCCACCGTGTCCTCGATCGGAGAAAGAACTCATGAAAGAGACAGTCACGGTTACGCACACAGTTGGCATATTTTAATTAAGTTAACTTCAAGTTATCTAGAACCAGTGTTAAACAAAGTTTCCACGTTGCCACATAATTGCGGGCACGGCTTTCTGAAAGATTTAACCCTGCAAGGGTGCTCCAACTAGTCCATCACAAATTACCCCAAGCCGCATAGAAATCCTCAATCACGAAGCTCGCGATCTCGTCGGATTCCCTAGTGGAAAACCTCAACTCTGAGATTACCCAAAGCATCACCGGAATCACGATACACGAGATATCTCGTCAAAGATAAAACCAATCCAGCAAGACCGCCCGGCGTGTCGAGGATCCCGATAGGAGCCGCGTATCTCATTCTCAGGACACGACGGATGGAACTAGCTACGAGTGCCAAACCTCGAGATTCCTCGCGGTGGCCCCACAGGCAGACCGTTTGGGACCAACACCATCAGCACTGGCCCCTCCGGTTTATGTAAAATTACTCCTCGGGTAGCGCTAACTCCCTATGCATTTCAGTATTATCAAATTATTATGTTGGGCAAATGTAAAACCAATGTTGAGCCTTGCCAGACCAGCTTTAATCTAAAATTAATTATCAAGGGGGTCCCCATAACAACCCCGATCGTGTTAGGAGCGCTCAATTATGGAACATAACACCGGTAGCCGAAACTAACGGTGCAAAGGTGGAACAAAACACCAGGCTAGAAAGGCCGATCCTTCCACCTTCTACCAAGTATATAGGTGCATTAAATTAAATAGCATTAATATGGTGATATGACAAGGAACCCATGTTATCACATGGAAGCATCTACACCTGCAACTAGCAACGCTAACACAGGGTTAAGCAAGCGGTAACATAGCCAATGAGTGGTTTGCTAGGTCGAACAGGTTGAAGGTTTCATGGCATTGTTGAGAGGCTGATATTTAACATGTGGTAGGCAACGAGACATAATCGGTAGAAACGGTAATAGTAGCATGGCAATGATAGTAATGGTATCTGGGGAAATGGTCATCTTGCCTGAGATCCCGCTTGGAAGAAGAACGGCTCCGTGAAGTCGACGAACCAACATAGTCGAACGGGTCCTCACATTCCGACACGCTTGTGGAACTCTATCGAGACGGAGCAAACCGGAAACAAACATCAACACAGAAATTCACCACAAGATGCACAACATGATGCAAACCTAATATGATGCATGATCAGTTCAATGATGCAAGGGATGGCATGGCAATTCACCTCACGCAAACACTACACATTAAATGAAGCTCAATATGCAACGAGTTGCATACCGACGAAACTCCACGATTAATTATTTAATTCACTCCCGATTATTTACACGACAATATTAAATTGTTGTTAACATGGCAAGGGGTGAAGCGGTGATCCTACATGGCATCCTAGTCGGTTAACATGTGGAACATAGAACGGAGCTACGTTCAAGAGACATGCACAACAGGAAGCACTAACTAAAATGATGCATGGATGCTCAATCCCTAACTCCAACCTACAAAGGTAATCAAGTGCCACCTCATCACAAGTGACACTTCTGCGGAACTGTTCAGAACTGGAAACTAGTGTCTCCATTGGATTCCTTGGATTCTCCTACCACAAAACCAAATATAACACTGCTATATATGCGTGCGGAAAAACACCAGAAATAACAAAGGAAAAAACTACACATCATCAAACTACTCTAGTAACAAGAACAAGGGATGTTCTTGATATGCCAGACTTGGCACATTCCTCTTATGGAATATTTCAGATTTGGAAATACATCACAAAACTAAACAAAACAAAAAATCATATAAACATCAGGGGGTTCCACTGGTCATACTTACCAGGGCCCCTAATGGGTGTATGCAAGTGGGCCATACCCCCACCATACACACACACACCAACTACTGCACCACACACCTAAAAGAAAAATAAAATGGGGTGCAGGGGAATTCGAACCCTGAACCTAGGGTACCCTATGCACAACTCCACACCACTACGCTACTGCAGTACAGCTGACCACAGATGGAGACTTAACATAACTAAACTAAGTCTACTTCTACTGCAACAGGGAGAAAACGAAATAAACAAAAGGGGGCGCCGGCGGGATTTGATCCCAGGACCTCACTGTTGCTACTCAGCGGGCTGACCACTGGGATACAAGCGAACATGATGCAAAAAGAAAGGGTTTGCGCAAGATGAACTACATCCCCTGGCGAATCTGACGAACCTGAAACACGAAACAGAGCTGCCAGGTCGGAGATACAGGTTGCGGCGGCGTGATTTCCTAATAGGGACGAGGCGCATGGCGAGGCCGGAGGTAGGGGATGCCGTGGGGCTCCTTCGGGACAAGCACCGGAGTCCAGATCCGGTCGAGGAGGGGCCGATCCGGCCAGCCGACGAGCTCCTCCTGGTGAAGACGCCAAGTCCACGGTCGGTTCCCTGCAGGACGAAACAAGAGAGAGAGAGAGAGGGTGAGAACTAGAGGGAGAGAAGAGAGCCCAGCCTGATAGAGAGAGAGATGGCGAGGTGACATGGTCCTGGCCTGTCGAAGGTCATCGACGGGGGCGAATTAGATCGAGGCTAAACCGGGGCGTCCATCCCTTTCCCAATGGCAGTGAGGTCCAGGCTGCCATGTCTGAACCAGGGGGAGCAACGAGCAGAGAATGGGGAAGGGAAGAAGAAGGGGAATGGGGCGTGGGGTCACGACCTTCTCTACCAGCAGGACGGCGCGACGGCTCCGGCAGGAGAGCTCCTTCCCCGTGCTGGTAGTAGCTGCTGCTGCGATGGGGCGTGGCCGGGTCATGGCGTGGGTTGGTCGCCGACGTATACGGGCGCAGCGGCACTGCTAGATAGGCGGCTCCGGCAGATGGAGGCACAGGGGAGGCCGGACCTGGGAGGCTCACTGCTGCTTGCTACTACACGCGACGCCTGCGGGGAAGCGGCAGCGCGAGCGCTCTGTTGGGTGCGAACGCGCAACGAGGAGGAGGGGGGTTGGTCGGGAGGAGATCCCGAGGGAGATGGTGGCGGCGGCGCTGCGGGAATTGGGGAGGGAATGGATGGGACAAGGATCCTAGATTGTGGGGTTAGGCTAGCTTTAGGTCTAGGTTGCTCTAAATCTACCTAGTTGTAGGTTTTACGGGCATCTGGACCTTTCGATATAGCTCGGGTGGTCGAGATAATTAGGATAGGGAGCCCAATGAACAAACCGAAAACGATTTGTAGCAAAACCGGGTTGATCTGGACCCAACGGTCACGACCGCCGGCTTTCGGGTTTCGGGAGGGTTTCGGGCTAGGTTGCGCGTAGGGTCGAAGCACTGAGCAGAGGGGTTAGACAGAGATGAGAGGAAAAACGGGCGGCGCAACAACGCGATTTCAAACACCGGGACACGTTCGACGAATAACCAAAGACGGTGCCGCTACGGACGACCGTTTGGGTACCAGACGGTCTCCGATTGCGACGAAACTTGACAGGCGGCCTACCTATATTAAAATACGACCACACGTCAAATATCAACCCAATCAGAGAAGATTTTTCGCACACTTTTAAAACAAGGTTTTGACGATGCCGCGGGCGCGTGCGTGTGCAGTCGGTCTCAGAACGGACAACGACGAGAACCGGCAACTAACAACGGATGCAAGTTTTGAAAACTGGCGGCAACGGAGATGCCGATGCAATGCTGATGATGCGCATGATGCGATGATGATGCTACAAATAAAATAAGCCTCACGACGAAAACAGAAATAAAGGGGAATCTTCTGGGCGTCGGCAACGGGCTGTCACATCGTCGTCGTTGTTTTTTTGTTGTTGTTGTCGTTGATGAGGTTCTTGTCGTTGATGTTGCTGTTATCATTATTGTTTTTGTTGCCGTTGTTCTCGTCATTGTCATTGTTGTAATCGTCGTCGTTGTCGTCCTTGTTATGGTTTTTTTCATTATTGTTATTGTTGTTGTCGTCGTTGTCGTCGTCTTCATTGTTGTTGTTGTTGTTCTTGTTGTTGTTGTTGTTGTTGTTATCACTGTTGTCGTTGTTTTCGGTGTTTTCGTTGTTGTTGTTGTTATTCTCGACCTTCTCATCATTGTCGTTGTTTTCTTCATTGTCATTGTTGTTGATGTTGTCGTTGATGTGATGGTTCTTGTCATTGCCGTTGTTGTTGTCATTGTCGTCATCATCGTCTTCGTCGTCCTTGTTGTTGTTGTTGTTGTTGTTGTTGTTGTTTTTGTTGTTGTTGTTGTTGTTGTTGTTGTCGTTGTTGTTGTTCTTGTTGTTGTTGTTGTCCTCATCGTCGCCGTCATCGTCGTCTTCGTTATGGTTGTTCCTGTTGTTGTTGTTGTTGTTGTCGTCATTTCTCGCGATTTTATTGTTGTTGTCGCTGTTGTCGTTATTGTTGTTGTTGTCGTCGTTGTTCTCGTCATTGTCGTTCTTTTAATCATTGTAGTCGTCGTCGTCGTCTTTGTTGTTGTTGTTATTGTTGTCCTTCTTATTGTTGTTGTTATTGTTGTTGTTGTTGTTGTTGTTGTTGTCGTTGTTGTCGTTGTTGTTGATGTTGTTGTGGATGTTGTCATCATCTTCGTGGTCGTCATCATCGTCATCGTTATCGTCCTCATTGTCGTTGTTGTCATTTTTGTTGTTGTTGTTGTTGTTGTTGTTGTTGTTGGTGTTGGTGTTGGTGTTGTGGATCTTGTTGATGTTGTTGTTGTTGTTGTTGTCATCGTCGTCGTCGTCATCGTCTTGTTTGTTGTTGTAGTTGTTGTTGTTATCGTCATTGTTGTCTGTGTTGTCATTGTGGTTATTGTTGTTGTTGATGTTGTTGTTGTCTCTCTTCTCGTTCTGGTTGTTGTTATCGTTGTTGTCGTTGTTCTCTTCGTTGTCGTGGTTGTCGTCATTGTCTTCATCCTTATTGTTGTTTTTGTTGTTGTCGCTGTTGTTGTTGTTTACGATGTTGTCGTCGTCGTTCTTGTTGTCGTTGTTATTGTTGTTGTCGAAGGTTTCGTTGTTCTTGTCATTGTCGTTGTTATCGTCGTCGTCATCGTAGTCCTTGTCGTTCTCGTCGTCGTCGTCATTGTTGTTGTTGTTGCTTCTGCTGATGTTGCTTTTGTTGTAGTTGTTGTCGTTTTCATCATCGTCGTCGTCGTCGTCGTCGTTGTTGTTGTTGTTGTTGTTGTTGTTGTTGTTGTTGTTGTTGTTGTCGTTGTTGTTGCCGTCGTCGTCTTCGTCCTCATCGTCATCGTCATCATCGTCGTCATCGTCTTCATCGTCGTCGTCGTCGTTGTTGTCATCATCGTTGTTGTTGTTGCTGTTGTTGTTGTTGTTGTTGTTGTTGTTGTTGTAGTTGTTGTTGTTGCCGTTGTTGTTGTTGTTGCTGTTGCTGTTGTTGTTCTTGTTGCTGTTGTTGTTGCTGCTGTTGTTCTTGTTCTTGTTGTCGTCATCATCGTCTTCGTCTTCGTTGTTGTTGTAGTTTTTCTTGTTGTTGTTGTTGTTGATGTGGTCATCGTCATCGTCGTCGTCCTCGTTGTTTTGTTGTTGTTGTCGCTTGTCGGATTTCGGGCTCTGCAAAACCCTAAGGAATCGAACACAGGGGCGTGTACGACGATCTCTATTGGCTCAGGCTCTCCTAGCCCGCTACTCAATGTAAACGACGAAGGACTCACTCGAAAGTGAGGGTAGCACAAAACACTACAGTTTACCCAGGCTCGGGCCCCTGCGAAGCGTCAAACCCTACTCCTGCTTTTGGTGGATTGCCTCTCACGGAGGTTGGTGGATGAACTAACACAGTGCCCTCGAGCCTCCGGAGGCCAAGTGGCTTGGTGTGTTGTACTTGGGGTGGAATGAATCCCCCTAATAAGTGTTCTACCCTTTCTATTATAGCAGAGGCCCGGGTCCTCTTCCCTTATAGTTCCGGCGGTGTCGGTGCACTAGAAACTGGGGTCCCTTGTGCCCCAGACTTGTGCACGGGCATCGAAAAAGCCCCTGACGGAAGTGTACCGGGAAGAGCAGCAGAAAGGCAGTCCAAGACCCGCCTTGCCGGAGAGTGATACATCACAAACGTATTTATAATTTTTGGTGGTTTCATGCTGTTATCTTATCATCTTTGGATGTTTTATGTATGTTTTATATCTTTTTTGGGACTAACTTATTGATTCAGTGCCAAGTGCCAGTTCCTGTTTTTTCCGTGTTTTTGACTCTTTTCAGATCAGATTTTGGAACAGAGTCCCAACGGAATAAAAACACCGAAACGATATTTTCCCGAACGGAATAAGACCAGGGGGCTTTTGGGCCAAGCCAGGTGGGCTCTAGGGATCCCACAAGCCCCCACTCCGCCACCAGGGGGAGGCGGCGGTGGGCAGGCTTGTGGCCTCCCTGGCCGCCCCCTGACCTAGGTCTTCGGCCTATAAATTCCCAAATATTCCGCAAAAAATCAGGAGAGCCTCGAAAATACTTTTCCGCCGCCGCAAGCTTCCGTTTCCGCGAGATCTCATCTGGAGAACCTTCTCGGCAACTTGCCGGAGCGGACTTTGGAGTTGGAGGGATTCTTCATCATCATCATCGCCCCTACAATGACTCGTGAGTAGTTCACTTCAGACCTACGAGTCCGTAGTTAGTAGCAAGATGGCTTCTTCTCTCTCTTGGATCTTCAATACAAAGTTCTCCATGATCTTCATGGAGATCTATCCGATGTAATCTTCTTTGGCGGTGTGTTCGTCGAGATCCGATGAATTGTGGGATTGTGATCAGATTATCCATGATATATATTTGAGTCTTTGCTGATTTCTTATATGCATGATTTGATATCCTTGTAAGTCTCTCCGAGTCTTGGGTTTTATTTGGCCAACTAGATCTATGATTCCTGCAATGGTAGAAGTGCTTGGTTTTGGGTTCTACCATGTGGTGACCTTTCCAAGTGACATTAGGGGCAGCAAGGCACACATCGTGTAGTTGCCATCAAGGTTAAAAAGATGGGTTTTTATCGTTGGTTTGAGATTATCCCTCTACATCATGTCATCTTGCTTAAGGCGTTACTCTGTTCTTATGGACTTAATACACTAGATGCATGTTGGATAGAGGTCGACGTGTGGAGTAATAGTAGTAGATGCAGAAAGTATCGGTCTACTTGTTTCGGACGTGATGCCTATGGAAACAATCATTCCATAGATATCGTCACGACTTTGCGCGGTTCTATCAATTGCTCGACAGTAATTTGTTCACCCACCATCTACTTACTTTCATGAGAGAAGCCACTAGTAAACACTACCTCCCCCGGGTCTATTCACATCCATCGTTTACACCTCCGCTTTTACTTTGCTTTGTTACTTTGTTGCTTTCAGTTCTCACTTGGCAAACAATCAATAAGGGATTGACAACCCCTTCATAGCGTTGGGAGCAAGTTTTTGTGTTTGTGCAGGATCTTGAGATACTCCTCCACTGGATTGATACCTTGGTTCTCAAACTGAGGGAAGTACTTCCACCGCTACGCTACATCACCCTTTCCGCTTCGAGGGAACACCAACGCAAGGCTCCAAGGCCACGGGGGAAATCCTTTGCATACTTTCCTAGGAAGTCCCTTAAGGCGTAGCCGCAGCTGAAGGATTCCTGGTGCCGTTGCTGAGGAGTATCAAGCAACACTCCTATTTCTGGCGCCGTTGGAAGGTCTTTTGTTCCAGTAGCAGAAGTATTTCTGGCGCCGTTGCCGGGGAGGAGAAATCAAGATCTATCCAAGTAGGTCTCACAAACTCTTCTCTTGCATTTACTTTTGTTTCCAGTTGCCTCTCGTTTTCCTCTCCCCCACTTCACATTTGTCATTTTCATTCGCCTTTCTCCTTCGCCATTTTCTTTTGCCCTTTCCGTTTTCCTTTGCCGGTTTCTTGCTTGCTAGTGTGGTTGTTTGTTTCTTGAAGACATCATGTCTGAAAACACCAAACTTTGCGACTTCTCGAGCACTAATAATAGTGATTTTATCAGTACTCCAATTGCTCCCGCCACTAGTCCGGAATCGTTTGAAATCAACGCAGCTTTGCTGAATCTTGTTATGAAAGAGCAATTCTCTAGCCTTCCTAGTGAAGATGCCGCATCCCATCTCAATACCTTCATTGAGGTTTGCATTATGCAAAAGAAAAGAGATGTGGATAATGACGTGATTAAGTTGAAACTTTTTCCTTTCCCATTGCGATCTCGTGCAAAAACTTGGTTTTCTTCTTTGCCTAAAAATAGTATCGATTCTTGGGATAGATGCAAAGATACTTACATATCCAAGTATTTTCCGCCGGCTAAGATCATCTCCTTACGTAACGATATCATGAATTTCAAGAAACTTGATCATGAACATGTTGCACAATGTTGGGAGAGGATGAAGCTTATGATTAGAAATTGTCCCGCTTATGATTATACAAATCTTTTACGCTGGCTTGAATTTCGCATCTCGCAATATTTTGGACCCCGCCTCAGGTGGAACATTCATGGAAATCACGTTAGGAGATGCTACAAAACTCCTAGACAATATCATGACCAACTACTCCCAGTGGAACACTGAAACGTCGCCTGCTAACAAAAAGGTCCACGCTATAGAAGAGATTAACTCGCTTAGTGCTAAGATGGACGAGTTGATGAATTTGGTTGCTAGTAGAAACGCTACCGTAGATTCTAATAACATGCCACTATCTTCTGTGATTGAGAGTAGCAACGCTAGTTTGGACGTGAATTTTGTTGGTAGGAACAATTTTGGCAACAACAATGCTTTTAGAGGAAACTATGTTTCTATGCCTTTTCCTAGTAACTCCTCTAACAATTATGGCAATTCCTACAACAACACTTATGGAAATCACAACAAATTACCCTCTGATCTAGAGAGTAATATCAAAGAGTTCATCAACTCTCAAAAGATTTTCAATGCGTCCATAGAGGAAAAACTACTCAAAATAGACGATTTGGCTAAGAGCGTTGTGATATTGATGCTTTGAAAGTTACATGCGCTCCTCCCAAGATCAACTTGGATGAAACATTGAAAGCTATGCATATCTCCATGAATGAGAGCAAAGAAAGAACCGCCCAAATTCGTGCTAGACATGAATGGTTTAAAAGGGTGCGTTCTAGTGATGCAAATCACGAAGATGTTAAAGTGCTTGGTGTGTCTCCTCTTGAATCTTTGTTTTTGCGTGTCAAACCTACTTATGGAGGGGCTAGATATGAATCCACTTTGGTTGAAAAAAGCCCCAATGATTTCGAGTCCACCTATCTTGATGATAAAGGTTTGGAGAGTGGAGTAGAAGAAGTCAAAATTTTGGGTAGTAATGATACTCACACATTGGATTTCGAGGAATTCAATTATGATAATTCCTCCTTGTTTGAATGCATTTCTTTGATGCAATCCATTGCAAACTCTCCACATGCTTATAGCCAAAGCAAAGCCTTTACAGCGTATATCGTAGATGCTATGATGAAATCTCTTGAAGAGAAGCTTGAACTAGAAGTCTCTATACCTAGAAAACTTCATGATGAGTGGGAACCTACTATCAAAGTCAAGATTAAAAACTATGAGTGCAATGCTTTGTGTGATTTGGGTGATAGTGTTTCCGCGATTCCAAAGTGTTTATGTGATATTCTTGGTTTTCATGAGATTGAAGAGTGTTCTCTTAATTTGCATCTTGCGGAATCTACTGTCAAGAAACCCATGGGGAGGATCGATGATGTTCTTATTATTGCAAATAAGAACTATGTACCCGTGGATTTCATTGTACTTGACATAGAATGCAATCCTTCATGTCCCATTATTCTTGGTAGACCTTTCCTAAGGACTATTGGTGCTATGATCGATATGAAGGAAGGGAATATTAGATTTCAATTTCCTTTAAAGAAGGGCATGGATAACTTTCCTAGAAAGAAAGTAATAGTGCCTTATGAATCTATGATGAGGGCTACCTATGGTTTGAGCACCAAAGATGACAAAACGTGATTCCATCACTTTCGCCTAGCTAAGGGCGTTAAATAAAAGCGCTTGTTGGGAGGCAACCCAACGAATCTATCCTTTTTATTTCTGTTTTGTGTTTTCCACACTTTCATAATTCTGTTATAATTGTGTTTTTTGTGTTTCTTTTTCCGTTTATGCCAAGCAAAACCGTTATGATTAGTCTTGGGGTGATCATTTGGTCATGCTAGAAAAGACACAAACTTTCTGCTCACGAAAAGAATTTTCATTTTTTTATGTAAGAGCTTTTGAGTTGATTCATTTTGCTGCTGATTGCTACGAAATTCTTTAGACTCTCGTAATGTTTCAGAACTTTTGAAGTACGAGAGGTATATGAAACATACAGATTGCTACAGACTGGTCTGCTGTTAACAGATTCAATTTTTGTTGTGCTGGTTTCTTATTTTGATGAAACTATGGATAGTATCGGGGGGTATTAGCCATGGAAGGTTGAAAGTATAGTAACCCAGCATCAGCACAAGTAGAATTTAAGTTTGCTACAGTACCTAAGGAAGTGGTGGTTTGCTTTCTGGTACTAATGTTATCACGAGTTTCTGTTTAAGTTTTGTGTTGTGAAGTTTTGAAGTTTTTGGTGAAGTTCTTATGGACAAAGAGATAAAAAGTGGCAAGAGCTCAAGCTTGGAGATGCCCAAGGCACCTCAAGAGATTCAAGGATTCTGTAAAAGCCTAAGCTTGGGGATGTCCCGGGAAGACATCCCTTCTCTCGTCTTCAATCCATCGGTAACGTTAATTGGGGCTATATTTTTATTCACCACATGTTATGTGTTTTTGCTTGGAGAGTCTTGTATCGTAGGAGTCTTTTATTTTTGTTGTGTCACAATCATCCTTGCTGCACACCTAGAGAGAGAGATATGCACATACCGTGATTTTGTCGAGCTTCACTTATATCTTTTGGTAGACAATTCAGCTCACATGTGCTTCACTTATATCTTTTGAGCTAGATACTTTTGCTCTATGTGCTTCACTTATATCTTTTAGAGCGCAGCAGTGCGTGGCTTGGTAGTTGATATATGCTTTGAAAGTAGTCTCAAAAGGGGTAGTTATCCAAAGGGATGCGAAAACTTCCACCTTCATGCGCATTGAATAGTTAGAGAAGTTTGATTCATCTCAATTAGTTTTGAGTTGTGGTTATGGTAGTATTGAAGTCATGCTAGTAAGGTGTTGTGAATCTAGAAATACTTGTGTTGAAGTTAGTGATTCCCGTAGCATGCACGTATGGTGAACCGCTATGTGATGAAATCTGAGCATGATTAGTATATTGATTGTCATCCTTTGCGTGGCGGTCGGGATCGCGCGATGGTTTATACCTACCAACCCTTCCCCTAGGAGTGTGCGTTGAATGCTTTGTTTCGATTACTAATAAAACTTTTGTAACAAGTATATGAGTTCTTCATGACTAATGTTGAGTCCATGGTTTAGATGCATTTTCACATTCCACCATCACTATCTTCTTAGTGTCGTGCAACTTTCGCCGGTGCACAAAACCCACCATTAGCCTCCCTCAAAATAGCTACCATACCTACCTACTATGGCTTTTTCAAAGTCATTCCAAGATATATTGCCATGCAACTACCACCATGACATGTGCCACCACGTCTACATTGCCATTGCATGATCGTAAGATAGCTAGCATGATGTTTCCATTGATGTCTACGCCATGCTAGATCATTGCCACGGTACACTACCGAAGGCATTCCATATAGAGTCATCGTTACTCTCAGTTTTGAGTTGAAAGTGTGATGATCATCATTAATGGAGCATTGTCCCATGTGAGGAAATAAAAGAGGCCAAAGAAGCCCATCAAAAACAGGCCAAAGAGCCCACCAAAATGTAAAAAAATGAGAGAAAAAGAGAGAGGGGACAATGCTACCACTTTTTCCACAGTTGTGCATATTAAGCACCATGATCTTCATGATTGAGAGTCTCTCGCTTTGTCACCACCATATAGATAGTGGGAAATTTTCATTATATAAATTGTCTTGTATATTCCTATGATAGGCTTCCTCAAAATTGCCTTAGGTCTTCGTGAGCAAGCAAGTTGGATGCACACCCACTAGTTTTCTTTAAGAGCATTCACATACTCGTAGCTCTAGTGCATCATTTGTATGGCAATCCCTACTCATTCACATTGATATCTATTGATGAGAATCTCCACATCTCATTGATATGCCTAGTTAATGTGACTATCTTCTCCTTTTTTGTCTTGCAACCTCCACTACATTCCACACCATTTATAGTGCCATAACCATGGCTCACGCTCATGTATTGCGTGAGAGTTGAAAAGGTTTGAGAAAGTAAAGGTGTGACACAATTACTTGGCCAATACCGGGGTTGTGCATGATTTAAATTCGTTGTGCAATGATGATAGAGCATAGCCAAACTATATGATTTTGTAGGGATAACTTTCTTTTGGCCTTGTTATTTTGAAAGTTCATGTGACAGCCCGATGTCGACGTTCCAGAAGATTCCCCTCTCTTTCCGTTTTCGTTGTGTGGGTATTTTCATTTGTCGCATCATCATCGCATCATTCACATCATCTGCATTGCATCGGCGTCTCCGTTGACGCCCGTTTTCAAAACATGCATCCGTTGTTAGTTGTCGGTTCTCGTCATTGTCCGTTCTGAGTCCGACCGCACACGCACGCGCCCGCGGCACCGTCGAAACCCTGTTTTTAAAGTGTGCGTAAAACATTCTCTGATTGGGTTGAGATTTGACGTGCGGTGTTAGTTTATTATAGCTAGGCCGCCTGTCGAATTTCGTCGCGATCGGAGTCCGTCTGGTACCCGAACGGTCAACCGTAGCGGCACCGTATTCGGTCTACCGTCGGACGTGTGTCGGTGTTTTTAAATACGTTGCCGGGTGACCGTTGCCCTCTCGTCTTAGCCCATCTACACATCCCATTAGTGCCACCTAGCCACATCCTCCATTCGTGGTCGTCGGATCGCGATCGGACGGACGAGGTCCACCCACCATAGCCCAACCCTATATAAGCACCACCCCATGGAGAGTCCTCTCTCACTCCAGGGTTCCCCCTAGTCATTTTTGCACCCACCGCCCCTAGAAAAATCCCACCTGCTAGCTACACCTCCTCTCTGCCCGAAATCCAATATCAGGTCAGATCTCGACCATTTGATATCCATCCAAAGGCCCAGATTTGCCCAAAAACCCCACCTACCGGACACGTCCGTGGCCAACTCGGACATGTCCGGGTGACCGCAGTGCAGCGAGCCATCCAAGCCGGCTCCCCCCTCCTCCCGAGCTCCTCCCATTGCAGCCCCGTGCTCCACCTCCTCGCCTTCCGGGGGCAGCCGGCCGAAGCTCTCATCGGCGCCCACCAGATCTCGCCGGATAGAGCAGCTCGGCCGCCGGAGCCCCGGATCCCCACGTGCGCCGCGGCTCCCGCCGGTGCTCGCCATGTGCTGCCGCCCTCCGCGTCCCGCCGGCGCCCGCCGCCGCGGCCCGCCCGATCCGTCCCCGTCCGGCCACGGCCCCGTGCCAGCTTCACCGTCCCGCGCCTCGCCGCCAGCATGCTAGTGCTCCCCGTAGCCGCTCTTCTGGATCGGGACAAGGATCCGCCGCCCCGTTGACCGCGGTTGGGGCACGACCGTTCGTCCATGCTGCCTCGCCCTGGCCAGCGCCCCAGGCCCAGTGTGCTAGCGAGGCCCATCGCCCCCAAGCCAGCCTGGCCAGCCTCTCCACCATCCGGCCCAAGTGGTTCCCCCCCCAAGGTGAGCTATTCCTCGCCCTAGGCGAGCGTTGCTAAATTGCACCCATGGTTTCGGCCCGTTAACTATATAGGAATCTTTTCGGAATTTAATTTCAGAAATATGACGATATTAAAACGCCCGTAACTTTTAACGGTAATTCGGATCGCGATGAATTAGATATGGATTTCATGTAGTTTTGCGCGTAGAATACGTTGGTGCAACTTGCACATTTGTTTCTTGCGCGTAGAATACGTTGGTGCAAATTGCTAGAAATAGTGCTGATTTGGAGGTGCTGAAATATTTCTAAGTCTGGAATCTGGTATATTTTGTTGCTGTTTTGTTTTGCTTATAGCTTGTGATCTGTAGCACTTTTAAGGTTGGTCTAATGGAGTTAGTTGTACCCCTTGTGTTTCTATAGCATGCTGTGAAGTTTCATGCCATTTGGTTTCCTGCAGCTTATGGTTTTTCTGTTGTTAATATGGCTTCAAATCGAAAACTGCACTTTCATGAGGTGTAATTTTCACTAAGTCTGAAATAGTGTGTGAGATGCCATTTTGTGTCTTCTTTCCCTAGTGATCCGTGATGCCATGCTAGTTGTTGATAGTAGTTTGTAGTATTAATTATTGCCCTCTTTCGTGTCATGCCTTGCTTGAGTTTATCGGAGTTGTGTAGCCGTAGTTGTGGGGTGTAGAAAATGCTATGTGGCTGATTTTGGCAGATTGTAGTCAGTTCTTGTTTTGCTCGTAGATGTTGAACCGTAGCTCCGATTTGATCGTGTGCTACATGAAACTTGCTTAGAATCTTGTGTAGTTTCATTTTCTCTTGTTGTTTGTATGTTTTGAAGTGCTCGTGATCGTCGTTGCTCACATTTTGCATTCATGCCATCATATCTTGCGGTGTCCGTATCTTTTGATCCGTAGCTCCGTTGGAGATGTTCTTTATGTGTATATTGCTTGAAATGACGCATGGAATCACGTGAAGCTATTTGTTTTTCTGTTTAACAACCAATTAAATGAGTAAGTTCAGATCTGGACAGAATTGTAAATTAACATGTCAGGTCGACTCGGAGATGCTATATGTCATTTCCGACCTCATTTAAAATGCCTAGATAGGTAGAGTAATTTCGCTTCACCTCTTGACATGTTTAACCACATTTAATATTACCGTGTACCTATTCGGGATAGAACTAAATAATTAAACGTGAAGTTTCGTCAATATGCAACTCGTTGCATATTGAACTTCACTTAATGTGTAGTGTTTGGTGGTGTGAATTGTCATGCCATGTCTTGCATGTATTCATCTGCTCATGCATCATATGTGTTGTGCATCGTGTGGTGAATATCGTGTGTTGATGCTTGTTTCCGGTTTCCTACGTCTCGATAGAGTTCCGCAGTGTGCCGGATTGTGAGGACCCGTTCGACTACGTCGGTTCGTCTGCTTCACGAAGGCATTCTTCTTCCAAGAGGGATTTCAGGCAAGATGACCATTTCCCCAGATATCATTAATATCGTTGCCATGCTAGTTATTTCGATGCTATCGATTATGTCTTGTTGCCTACCACATGTTAAATATGAGCCTCTCAACAATGCCATAATAACCTTCAACCTGTTCAACCTAGCAAACCACTGATTCGCTATGATACCGCTTGCTTAACCCTGTGTTAGCGTTGCTAGTTGCAGGTGCTTTGCTTCCATGTGAAAGCATGGGTTCCTTGTTATATCACCATATTAAATGCTATTTAATTTAATGCACCTATATACTTGGTAAAAGGTGGAAGCCTCGGCTAGCCTGGTGCTTTGTTCCACCTTTGCTCCCTTAGTTTCGGCTACCGGTGTTATGTTCCACAATTGAGCGCTTCTAACACGATCGGGGTTGTTATGGGGACCCCTTGATAATTCGTTTTAGATTAAAGCTGCTCTGGCAAGGCCCAACTTTGGTACTACATTCGCCTAAACACCTAATAAAGTTGCATAGGGACTTTCCGGACCCCGAGAATAATTTAATCAACCCCCGGGCCAGTGCTCCTCATGAGTGTTGGTCCCACCTGAGCGATGTCCGGCGCCCCTCTGGTCACCCGGAGGTTTAGCGATCCCGACGTCTAGCTCATCCGTCGTGTCCTGAGAATGAGGTACGCGACTCCTATCGGGATCGTCGACACCTCGAGCGGCCTTGCTGGATTAATTTTACCTTTGACGAGATATCTTGTGCATCGGGATTCCGGTGATGCTTTGGGTAATCTCAGAGTTGAGGTTTTCCGCTAGGGAATCCGACGAGATCGCGAGCTTCGTGATTGAGGATTTTTATGCGGCTTGTGGTAATTTGTGATGGACTAGTTGGAGCACCCGTACGGGGTTAAATCTTTTCAGAAAGCCGTGCCCGCAGTTATGTGGCAACGTGGAAGTTTTGTTTAACACTGGTTCTAGATAACTTGAAGTTAACTTAATTAAAATATGCCAACTGTGTGCGTAACCGTGACTGTCTCTTTCGTGAGTTCCTTCTCCGATCGAGGACACGGTGGGGTTATGTCTGACGTAGGTAGGTGTTCAGGATCATTGTTTTGATCATGAGTAGTTCACGTCCGTTATGCGTAGACCTTCCCCCTCTTATTTCTGGTACTCGTAAGTTTAGCCACCAAATATATGCTTAGCCGATGTTGCAACCTCACCACTTAACCATACATCACCCTTTAAGCTTTGCTAGTCTTGATACCTTTGGAAATGAGATTGTTGTGTCCCGTGTGGCTCACAGATTACTACAACACCAGTTGCAGGTATAGGTAAAGGTTACTTGACGCGAGAGCGTTGATTGTTCATTTGGAGTTGCTTGTTCTTCTTCTTCTTCTTCTTCTTCGATCTAGGATGGGTTCCAGGCCGGCAGCCTGGAATAGCAAGGATGGACGTCATTCTTCTTTTGTCGTTTGTTTTCGTCCGTAGTCGGACCCTGCTCTTACTCTTGATGTTTATGTACTGTACTGATGTGACTCTGATGTAGGTTGTGGCGAGTGTAATCCAATTCTATTATATATCTCTTCTTTTCAGTACATGTACTTGTAACGATATCCATTCTTGCGACAAGACGAGATGCGCTTCTATCCCTGACGAGGCCTTCGTGCCAAATTGAGGATAGGGTCGCATCTAGGGCGTGACAGTTCATGATTACCTTGCTAGTTTGCTTGAATTGTTATTGTTTCCACATCAATAGCAAACTATTGTTTTGGATCTAATCGATCAGGACATTCATGTCACATAAGAGGAATTACAAAGGACACCTATGCTAGATAGCATGAAAGCATCAAAAATTCATTCTTATCATATCCCTTCTCGAGGACGAGCAGGAGTTAAGCTTGGGGATGCTTGATACGTCTCAAACGTATCTATAATTTTTGATGGTTTCACGCTGTTATCTTGTCTTCTTTGGTTGTTTTATGTACCTTTTATATCTTTTTGGGACTTACTTATTGATTCACTGCCAAGTGCCAGTTCCTGTTTTTTCCGTGTTTTTGACTCTTTGCAGATCTAATTTTGGAACGGAGTCCAAACGGAATAAAAACCCCGAAATGATTTTTCCCGAACGGAAGAAGACCATGGGCTTTTGGTCCAAGCCAGGTGGGAGGAAGATAGAACTTGATGAGGTTGTCGAACCTCTCATCCCTCTGGATTGTGGCGCAGGGCAACGTGAAACTCCTGTCGTTGCAACGCCGGTTGAGGAGGAAGTTAATGATGATGATCATGAAACTCCGGATCAAGTTCCTATCGAACCTCATAGGTCGACGAGACCGCGTACTACTCAAGAGTGGTACGGTAATCCCGTCTTATCAATCATGTTCTTAGACAACAATGAGCCTGCGAATTATGAAGAAGCAGTGGTGGGCCCGGATTCCATAAAATGGTTGGAGGCCATGAAGCCCGAGATAGGATCCATGTATGAAAACAAAGTGTGGAATTTGGAAGTACTACCTGAGGGCCACAAGGCTAATTAGAACAAATGGATCTTTAAGAAGAAGACTCACGCTGACGGTAATGTGACCGTCTATAAAGCTCGACTTGTGACAAAGGGTTTTTCACAAGTTCAAGGAGTTGACTTCGATGAGACATTCTCACACGTAGTGATGCTTAAGTCCGTCAGAATCATGTTAGCAATAGCTGCATTTTTCGATTAATGAAATCTGGCAGATGGATGGCAAAACGGCGTTCCTTAACGGTTTCCACAAGGAAGAGTTGTATATGATGCAACCCGAAGGTTTTGTCGATCCTAAAAATGCTAACAAAGTATGCAAGCTCCAACGATCCATTTATGGACTGGTGCAAGCATCTCAGAGTTGGAATAGACGCTTTGATGAGGTGATCAAAGCATTTGGGTTTATACAAGTGGTTGGAGAATCTTGTATTTACAAGAAACTGTGTGGGAGCTCTGTGGCGTTTCTAATATTATATGTGGATGACATATTGCTTATTGGAAACAACGTAGAGTTTTTGGAGAGCGTAAAAGATTACTTGAATAAAAGTTTCTCTGTGAAGGACCTAGGGGAAGCTGCTTACATTCTAGGCATTAAAATCTATAGGGATAGATCAAAACGCCTGATAGGACTTTCACAAAGCACATACCTTGATAAAATGGAACAGTCCAATAAGGGATTCTTGCCAGTTTTACAAGGTACGAGATTGAGTAAGACTCAGTGCCCAACAACTGATAAAGATAGAGAGCATATGAGCAGCGTCCCCTATGCTTCAGCCATAGGGTCTATCATGTATGCAATGTTGTGCACTAGACCGGACGTTAGCCTGGCCATAAGTATGGCAGGCAGGTTTCAGAGTAATCCAGGAGTGGATCACTGGACGGCGGTCAAGAATATCCTGAAGTACCTGAGAAGGACTAAGGAGATGTTTCTCGTGTATGGAGGTGACAAAGAGCTCCCCGTAAAAGGTTACGTCGATGCAAGCTTTGACACAGATCCGGACGACTCTAAGTCACAAACCGGATACGTATTTATTCTTAATGGGGTTGCGATAAGCTGGTGCAGTTCCAAGCAAAGCGTGATGCTGATTCTACATGTGAAGCGGAGTACATGGCTGCCTCGGAGGCGGCTAAGGAGGGTGTCTGGATGAAGAAGTTCATGACAGATCTTGGAGTAGTGCCAAGCGCACTAAATCAAATAACCTTGTTCTGTGACAACACGGTTGCCATTGCCTTAGCAAAGGAACCACGGTCTCACAAGAAGACCAGACACATCAAACGGCGCTTCAACCTCATCCGCGACTACGTCGAAGGGGAGGACGTAAATATATGCAAAGTGCACACAGATCTTAATGTAGCAGACCCGCTGACTAAACCTCTTCCACGGGCAAAGCATGATCAACACTAGAACTGTATGGGTGTTAGATTTATTACAATGTAATTCACATGGTGATGTGAGGGCTAGATTATTGACTCTAGTGCAAGTGGGAGACTGTTGGAATTATGCCCTAGAGGCAATGATAAATAAGTTATGATTATAATTCATGTGTTAAGATAATCGTTTATTATCCATGCTATAATTGTATTGAATGAAGACTTAGATACATGTGTGGATACATAGACAAAACACCATCCCTAGCAAGCCTCTAGTTGGCTAGCTAGTTGATCAAGGATAGTCAGGGTCTTCTGGCTATGAGCAAGGTGTTGTTGCTTGATAACTGGATCACATCATTGGGAGAATCATGTGATGGACTAGACCCAAACTAATAGATGTAGCATGTTGATCGTGTCATTTTGTTGCTACTGTTTTCTGCGTGTCAAGTATTTATTCCTATGACCATGAGATCATATAACTCACTGACACCGGAGGAATGCTTTGTGTGTATCAAAGATCACAACGTAACTGGGTGGCTATAAAGATGCTCTACAGGTATCTCTGAAGGTCTCTGTTGAGTTAGTATGGATCAAGACTGGGTTTTTTCACTCCATGTGATGGAGAGGTATCTCGGGGCCCACTCGGTAATATAACATCACACAAGCCTTGCAAGCAATGTGACTTAGTGTAAGTCGCGGGATCTTGTATTACGGAACGAGTAAAGAGACTTGCCGGTAAACGAGATTGGAATAGGTAGGCGGATAATGACGATCGAATCTCGGGCAAGTAACATACAGAAGGACAAAGGGAATGACATACGGGATTGTATGAATCCTTGGCACTGAGGTTCAAACAATAAGATCTTCGTAGAATATGTAGGATCCAATATGGGCATCCAGGTCCCGCTGTTGGATATTGACCGAGGAGTCACTCGGGTCATGTCTACATAGTTCTTGAACCCGCAGGGTGTGCACACTTAAGTTTCGACGTTGTTTTATGCGTATTTGAGTTATATGGTTGGTTACGAATGTTGTTCGGAGTCCCGGATGAGATCACGGACGGCACGAGGGTTTTCGGAATGGTCCGGAAACGAAGATTGATATATAGGATGACCTCATTTGATTACCGGAATGTTTTTGGAGTTACCGGGAATGTACCGGGAATGACGAATGGGTTCCAGATGTTCACCGGGGGGGGGGGGGGGGGCAGCCCACCCCGAGGAAGCCCATAGGCCTTGGGGGTGGCGCACCAGCCCTTGGTGGGATGGTGGGACAGCCCAAGAAGGCCCTATGCCCCATAGATAGTAAATCAAAGAGAAAAGAAAAAAAGAGGTGGGAAAGAAGAGAAGGACTCCACCTTCCAATCCTAGTTGGACTAGGATTGGAGGAGGACTCCTCCTCCCGTAGGTGCGCAGCCCTTGGGGCTCCTTGAGACTCAAGGCAAGCCTCCCCTCCCTCCTCCTATATATATGGAGCTATTAGGGCTGATTTGAGACAAGTTTTTCAAGGAAGCCCGACCACATACCTCCACGGTTTTACCTCTAGGTCGCGTTTCTGCGAAGCTCGGGCGGAGCCCTGCTGAGATTAGATCACCACCAAAGCGCCGTCACGCTGCCGGAGAACTCATCTACCTCTCCGTCTCTCTTGCTGGATGAAGAAGGCCGAGAACATCGTCGAGCTGTACGTGTGCTGAACAAGGAGGTGCCGTCCGTTCGGCACTAGATCATTGGACGGATCACGGGACTATTCGCAGGACGGTTCGTAGGGCGGATCGAGGGACGAGAGGACGTTCCACTACATAAACTGTGTTTCTTAACGCTTATGCTGTGTGATCTACAAGGGTACGTAGATCGGATATCCCCTCTCATAGATGGACATCACCATGATAGGTCTTCGTGCACGTAGGAAATTTTTTGTTTCCCTTGCGACGTTACCCAACAGGTGAACCTCGAGGGGTTGAAGAAGGTTCAGCTGGTAGTTGCTGCCAACTCAGTGAGTGGGGGCCACACAAATCTGGCCGAGCTCATGTCCTCGGAGGGAGAGGGCGTCCCCCGTGGTTCCTCTCCATTTTCACGCCCTCATTTCTGGTGTACTACCGCCATTCTCGGGCTTCATCAATGCAGTGCTTTCGGATTACCAGATCCGTGCGCTCCACCTTGACCCCCATTCTTTGGTCCTCCTCTCTGCCTTCGCGTTCTTGTGCGAGACTTTTGTTGGTGTTACTCCTTTCATGGCATTGCTCTGCCATTTCTTCTCCCTTGAGTTGGCCTCGGAGGTGCAGTGCTCCGGGTGTGCGTCCTTGAGAACTGTCGATGCAACTACTGGAAAACAGTTTTTTCCAATATGCCTAATCTTTGCCGTCTGCTAGCTGATGGCAAAGAGTGTCTTGTCGTCAGCTTCAAGAAAGCAGATGGCAAAGCACTAGCTGATGGCATAGAGTGTTTTTGCCATCAAGGACATCTTTGCCGTCGGCTAGCAGACGGCAACGAGTCTCACAGCGGACGGTAAAGATGTAGATGGGCCCACCTGACCGCGGGGTGGTTAGGTCAAACTAGAGTCGCTTCTTTGCCGTCTGCTAGCGGACGGCGAAGAGTCCGGAGGCAGACGGCAAAGAGCTAATTCCGTTAACGGCTCCTTCCCCCCACCCCGCCCCTCTCTCTCTCTGTAACGGCTCACCCCTCGCGCCCCTCTCTCTCTCTCCCAATCCCGACGCCCACCGGCCACCGCCGCCCCCGTCGCGCACTGCCCCCGTCGTGCCGCCACCCCTGTCGCCCCCGCCGTCGCCCCTGTCGCCCCCACCGCCGCCCCTATCGCCCTCGCCGCCACTGTCACGCCACCACCACCGTCCCACCGCTGCCCCACCTCGGCCCCGTTGCCGCTGCCCCACCACCGTCGCGCCACCGCCCCGCCACCCCCAACAGCCCCGGCCCCGCCACAGCCGCCCCTCCCGGTGAGCCCCCACACCCCCACCCCCCCCCCCCCCCCGCGCACCCGCATTATTTTTGTTAATTAGTAGGTAGTTTAGTGGTAGATTTTGTTTTGTTAATTAGTGGTAGCTTGTTAAATTAGTTAGGTTAGTTAGTTAGCTTGGTTAGTTAGGTGGAGGAGGAGAAGAGGAGAAGAGGAGGAGGAGGACGACGAGAAGAGGAGAAGAAGAAGAGGAGTAGGAGGAGGAGGAGGAGGAGAAAAAGAAGAAGAAGAAGAAGAAGAAGAAGAAGAAGAAGAAGAAGAAGAAGAAGAAGAAGAAGAAGAAGAAGAAGCGAAGAAAAAAAGAAGGAGATGAAGAAGAAGAAGAAGTGTGGGGACCCCGACTGGTATGTCGAGATTGCCGTGCCCAGTGATCCCAAGGATCAATGCTCACTGAACGCAGATACTGAATAATAGAGTCTTACATCCATACATACCGTTTGATACAATAAATGACCAGTTCGATCAAGTCTTACATACATAGGGCCTTAAAGGCCAAAGCACCAAACTCGACCAATAGCGGAATTATTGGTTGAAAGCGTGAACCCATGCCATCAGCCTTAACCTACAGGCATTCTGACTTGGAAGCATCCTAGCTCGCAAGAACGTCACGGGGTTAATCTTCACCATATCCTGTCTTCCACACCTGGTCAATGAAATAAACAGTGGCTAGCCAATGAGTACTTTGAATGTACTCGCAAACAGCCCATGATACGAACAATGAAAGTGAAGGATAACAGTATCATGCATATTTAGTGTAACTCAACTTGGTGGAATGATCATGTATACGCACCAGGTTAAAGAATTACTTTTGAAGAGCAGGTTACAGATATCAACATATCTGCTAACGGCTGAACCATCCGGGTTCACCCTATATGCCAACTCATCGGACTTCTCATAACCTCAATGTATTAATGAGGGCTAAACCATCCGGGTTTACCCCATATGCCAAGTCACCGAACTTGGTCATATTATTACTCTCACAACAACACCTCTTTAACACCACACACACACACACTTTTGGTTTATGCGGAAACTCTGGACGTAGTTTAAGCAGCACCACCCAACTGTCCTTGACCGTGGACACTACTATTCGAATAGTTTACACTCTGCAGAGGTAGTACGCTGGACCCATGAGAAACGGGAAACTTCCGTGTCATCCACGACTCGCGGTATATCACATATACCCGAGGTAAGTACCCGATCATCATCTTTCCCCTGACGATACTAGACAAAGAGGTCCACTCGATTGGTACCCAACCCACATGTTGTACGTCTTACGAGCACCGACACTGGACAGTATCAACCATGCGGGACCAACGGTGTGCCTAGAACTCATAATAATGGCATAGTCGTCCTACCTGGCACGACTCCATCACGAGAGTGACACCGATCACTCCGGCCACTAGTAATGTGGCTCTTTGCTAGTTCCGACCAGAGTAATCAACAAAGCCCCGTCCCATAAAGGGGTATCGTGGTCGTACTAGTAAGGTTGGGACGGTCGACACATCATAAATCTAATCCCATTTCCGAAACCATACTCACACAAAAACACCGGTGCATCACTTCACCAAAAGTGATCACCAACTCATCATCACCCTCGGGCATTAGTGGCACCCGACGGGGTTTTCATAAACTCTTTATTTAACTCATCATCATGCTTGTGATAATATGCTCTATCTTTACTTGTCAACATGGTAATAACATGACCCTCACGGGGTAGGGTCAAGCTCAATGCAATGATCTTATAACTCTACTAGTCAACATGACAGTAGCATGATCCTCATAGATAGTAGGGTCAGCTCATCATGCTTGTGCTACGAGGAGCCATGTGAATATCATTACTATCATGCAAGTGCTTTGAGGAAGCCTTCGGTACCACCACATCAATGATGAACCGGCACTGTGATCACATGCAACGGGAAAATACTTGCTATACTAGCATTGTCACGCCCAAGATGCGACCCTATCCTCAATTTGGCACCAAGGCCTCATTAGGGATAGAAGCGCATCTCGTCGTGTCGCAAGAATGGATATCGTTACAAGTACATGTACTGAAAAGAAGAGATATATAAAGAGTTGGCTTACACTCGCCACAAGCTACATCAGAGTACCATCAGTGCATTACATATCATGAAGAGTAACAGCAGGGTCCGACTACGGACGAAAACAAACGACAAAAGAAGAACGACTTCCATCCTTGCTATCCCAGGTTGCCGGCCTGGAACCCATCCTAGATCGATGAAGAAGAAGAAGAAGAAGCAACTCCAAATGAACAATCAACGCGCTCGCGTCATGTAACCTTTACTTGTACCTGCAACTGGTGTTGTAGTAATCTGTGAGCCACAGGGGACTCAGCAATCTCATTTCCAAAGGTATCAAGACTAGCAAAGCTTAATGGTTAAGGTATGGTTAAGTGGTGAGGTTGCAGCACCGGCTAAGCATATATTTGGTGGCTAAACTTACGAGTACAAGGAATAAGAGGGGAAGATCTACGCATAGCGGACGTGGCTACTGATGATCAAATGAATGATCCTGAACACCTACCTACGTCAGACATAACTCCACCGTGTCCTCGATCGGAGAAGGAACTCACGAAAGAGACAGTCATGGTTACGCACACAGTTGGCAAGTTTTAATTAAGTTAACTTCAAGTTATCTAGAACTAGTGTTAAACAAAGCTTCCACGTTGCCACATAACCGCGGGCACGGCTTTCCGAAAGATTTAACCCTGCAGGTGTGCTCCAACTAGTCCATCACAAATTACCACAAGCCGCATAGAAATCCTCAATCATGAAGCTCGCGATCTCGTCGGATTCCCTAGTGGAAAACCTCAACTTTGAGATTACTCAAAGCATCACCGGAATCCCGATGCACAAGATATCTCGTCAAAGGTAAAACTAATCCAGCAAGGCCGCCGGCGTGTCGACGATTCCGATAGGAGCCGCGTATCTCGTTCTCAGGACACGACAGATGGAACTAGCTACGGGTGCCAAACCTCGAGTTTTCCCGTGGTGGCCCCGCAGGCAGACCGTTTGGGACCAACACCATCAGCACTGGCCCCCCCTATTTATGTAAAATTACTCCTCGGGTTCATGACGCCCTATGCATTTCAATATTAACAAAATTATTATGTTGGGCAAATGTAGAACCAATGTTGGGCCTTGCCAGACCAGCTTTAATCTAAAACGAATTATCAAGGGGGTCCCCATAACAACCCCGATCGTGTTAGGAGCGCTCGTTTATGGAACATAACACCGGTATCCAAAACTAAGGGGGCAAAGGTGGAACAGAACACCAGGCTAGAAAGGCCGAGCCTTCCACCTTTTACGAAGTATATAGGTGCATTAAATTAAATAGCTTTAATATGGTGATAAGACAAGGGACCCATTTTATCACATGGAAGCAACTGCACCTACAAATAACAACGCTAACAACATGGTTAAGCAAGCAATAACATAGCCAATCAGTGATTTGCTAGGTCGAACAGGTTGAGGGTAATCATGGCATTGTTGAGAGGCTGATATTTAACATTTGGTAGGCAACGAGACATCATCGATAGAAGCGATAAAACTAGCATGGCAATGATAGAAATGGTATCTAGGGAAATGATCATCTTGCCTGAGATCCCGCTTGGAAGAAGAACAACTCGGTGGAGTCGGCAGACCATCGTAGTCGAACGGTTCCTGACATTCCGACACGCTTGCGGAACTCTATCGAGATGGAGCAAACCGAAAACAACATCAACACTTATATTCACCACACGATGCACAACACATATGATGCATGAACGGACTAATGCAAGGCATGACAATCACAACAATCAATCACTACACATTAAGTGAAGCTCAATATGCAACGAATTGCATATTGACGAAACTCCACATTAATTATTTAGTTGACTACCGGTTATCTACACGGAAATATTAATGTTGTAAAACATGCAAGAGGTGAAGCGGAAATTAAACGACCTATCTAGGCATTTTAAGTGAGGTCGAAAATGACATATAGCATCTCCGAGACGACCTCACATGTTAATTTATAATTCTGTCCAGATCTGAATTAACACATTTAATTAGTTGTTAAACAGCAAAAAAAATAGGCTCACGTGATTCTACGCGTCAAGGCAAGCAACATACACGTAAAGAACATCTCCAACGGAGCTACGGATCAAAAGTTATAAGCACCGCAAGATATGATGGCATGAATGCAAAATGTGTGCAACGGCGGCTACGAGCACTTCAAAACATCCAACCAGCAAGGGAGAATGAACTACACGAGATTCTAAGCAAGTTTCATATAGGACACGATCAAATCGGAGCTACAGTTCAATATCTACAAGCAAAACAAGAAAACACTACAATCTGCCAAAATCAGCCACATAGCATTTTCTACGCCCCACAACTACGGCTACTCAACTCCGATATGCACAAGCAAGGCATGGCACGGAAGAGGGCAAGAAGCACTACTACAAACATCTAACAACAACTAGCGTAGCAGCAAGGAGCGCTAGGAAAAGAAGACACAAAATGGCTTCCCACACACTATTTCAGACTTGTGAAAATTACACCTCCTGAAAGTGCAGTTTTCAGCCTGAAGCTATATTGACAGCAGAATAACCCTAAGTTACAGGACACCAAATGGCATGAAACTTCACAGCATGCTAGAGAAACACAAGGGGTACAACTAACTCCATTGGACCAACCCCAATAGAGCTACAGAGCACAAGATGCAAGCAAGACAAGACAGCAACAAAATATAACAGATTCCAGACTTAGAAATATTTCAGCTCCTCCAAATCAGCACTATTTCTAGCAACTTGAGAGCAAGAAAAACACATCTAAACATGCATTTCTCTTGCAACCAAAAATACCAGGGGCTAAACAAAACATCCAAGATCAACTCTCTAGTTGACAACTAATTCAAACGAGGCACAGAATAAACCCTACGAATAAACAAAAGGGCAACTTAGCAAAATATCTCGCGAACTAACTTGCTCTAATGCTAAAACTAATTGCACAGGGATTTTTCTACCCCGGATACATATAAAATATGTGGGGTTTGCAACACGAAATAACGCCACACATTAATGCGTGATAATCACCTAGATACGGGAAAATAAACTACCGACAATCCATACATGCAAAAGTACAAAAGACTGGTCTAAAATACATGATAAAATGGTCCCTAAAACATAGACATTTTATCTACGGCATACGGACAATACGGTCTAGCGCGAAAAATAAATACGGCGTCTATCCTATATAGACAGCACGGTAAACAATGCATATGGCACGCTAAACTACGTCAAACACATATGCAAGTTTTAAATTCGTGTTCTACGTGCGAAACTACCACAAAACCATGTAAAATACGCCTCGATCCGATTTACGGTTTAAAAGTTACGGGGGTTTAACTATTTAACTAAAACCTGAAATACAACTAATTCGGAAAATCCTAAATTCTAACGGGCCGAATCTGGTGGGCACAACATAGCAATTACACGGCTGGGGCGAGGGATAGGGCTTGTGGGGCTCACCTTGCTGGCGGGGGTTTGGCCTTGCAGCTTGGGCCGAGGAGAGGCGAGGCGGAGGGACGCTGGTGCGGGCCAGCTACGAGGAGGCCGAGCTGGCCCGGCTCTGGGGCCAGCTGGTCCGACCCACAGCGGTGCAGGCCAGCCGCGGGGCGCTGGAGGCCACGGGGGTTGGAGGCGCTGGGACAGCCTCCCTCGTCGTGCCCGAGGCACGATCCTAGCGGCGGCGCGGCCTCCAGCGGACGGCAGCGACGAACTCCCGGCCGACGGGGCTGCAGGCGACCGGCGGGGCCGAGGCGGCGCTGCTCCGGCGCGAGGCACGGCAGGGCCCGGGCACGGCAGCGCGCGACTGCAGGGAGACCCGATGGGGATACAACCGGCGGCGGCGGAGGAGCTGCTCCCCGGCGCAGCTCCGGCCCTCCGGCGAGGCGCTGGGGACGGGGCAGCGCGACCGGGCTGGGGCACCGCCGGCGAAGGGGTTGGAGAACGGGAGGAGGTCGGCGGCTAGCCTTGCTGGCGGTGCTGGAGAGGAACTCGGGAGGTAGAGAGCTCGGCAGATCGGGCGGCAGCGGCTCGGGCTTGCGCGGCGGCGCGATGCGGGCTCGAGCGGGCTCCAGATGGGCCTGGCGGGCCCACGGGGGCTGGGACTGGTGGGGGAGAGAGAGAGTATGGGGAATTAGGGTTAGGTGGTGCGGATTTCGAGAAGGAGAGAGGAGTGGCTCTCTAATTAATGGCATGGGGCTATATATAGACAAACGGGGGGGCTCGGTTAACCGGAATCGCGCTTCGGATCCAACCGCGGGATCGGATCCGGACGATTCCCAATGTGGGAACCGGTACGTGGCTGTGTAGAGGGGATATCCGGAGACGAGAGGGAGAACGGGCAACACGGCAACGAGATTTCCAAAACACCGATGACGTGCGACGGTAGACCGAATACAGTGCCGCTACGGTCGACCGTTCGGGTACCAGACGGTCTCCGATCGCGACGAAATTCGACAGGCGGCCTAGCTATATCTAATCGCGACCGCGTGCCAAGTTTCACCTCGATCAGAGAAATTTTTAAACGCACTTTAATAACAGGGTTTCGACGGTGCCGCCGGCGCGTGCGAGTGCGGTTAGGCTCGGAATGAACAACGACGCGAACCGGCAACTAACAACGGATGCAAGTTTTGAAAATGGGCGGCAACGGGGTGCCGATGCAATGCTGATGATGCGCATGATGCAATGATGATGCGACAAAAAATAAAATAGACACACGACAAAAACGGAAAGCATGCATCATTTTTTATGCTCAAGTCATGGTCAAAGGCTGCTTGCCTTGCTCACGTAAGTCCTTGGGGTCTTCGAGGTCTTCCGCTCCGTCCTCGAATACACCGTGTACTGTCAACCATCGTCGGAAACAACTACAGTAAGCCATATATCCAGCAGAATAAAAGCGTTCTATAAATAGGAGTTTTATTTTTCTTGGACATCTCTGGTCATAAGAAAAATACTTGAAGCTTCTCACACGAGATTTGAATCATCAAGGATTTTTGAATGGATGGGAATAACAATAGGTGGCCATTGAATAAGCCAACAGAAATCTTTCTGTTAAAAATGAGTGGAGGCACCCATTTAACAGAGAATGATTTTACAAAGGAAGTGGTTTCACTGGATTTGGAGATGGTATGAATATTCTAGGGATTTAACAATGAGGATTAAATAGCAATAGGAGCTATTTATTTATTGCAATAGAAATAAGTCACACAAAAATGTTGACCAGGGTTCTAAAAATGGAGAATGATTTTAGAAGGCTCTGGGAGTTTGAACCACTCCATTTGGAGTTGAAATGAAGCCTATGGGATTTTTGAAAGGTGGTGTTAATAATATCCAGATTTGTATTTTAATTAACACACCACAGAAACATATCTTGGAAAAATGTGCAAAGCACATGGGTGGATAGAGTTTGAATTTAGAAACCTACAGAAATTTGAATCATTCAATTAGGAGTTAGTATGAAGGGCATAAGGTTCTAGCGACCATTAGCAAGTTTTGAAGAAGTAGACAAGGAGTGTCAAGAAAATAAGAGTGGAAGGCTAGAGCATAACCTTCAATTTCATTGAAGTTTTAGGAGAGTTGAGAAAATATATAAGTTTTGTAAGTATTTTGAAGGGTCTAGAAAGCAGTTTTATCCGAACTAACGTCCGTGCTAACTAAGGGCTTCCTACAGTCAGGATGGGTGTGATACCAGCTCTGTGGGGACCCCGACTGGTATGTCGAGATCGCCGTGCCCAGTGATCCCAAGGATCAATGCTCACTGAACACAGATACTGAATAATAGAGTCTTACATCCATACATACCGTTTGATACAATAAATGACCACTTCGGCCGAGTCTTACATACATAGGGCCTTAAAGGCCAAAGCACCAAACTAGACCAATAGCAGAATTATTTGTTGAAAGCGTGAACCCATGCCATTATCCTTAACCTACAGGCATTCTGACTGGGAAGCATCCTAGCTCGCAAGAACGTCACCGAGTTAATCTTCACCATATCCTGTCTTTCACACCTGGTCAATGAAATAACCAGCGGCAAGCCAATGAGTACTTTGAATGTACTCGCAAATAGCCCATGATACGAACAATTAACGTGAAGGATAACAGTATCATGCATCTTTAGTGTAACTCAACTTGGTGGAATGATCATGTATACGCATCAGGTTAAAGAATTACTTTTGAAGAGCAGGTTACAGATATCAACATATCTGCTAAGGGTTGAACCATCCGTGTTCACCCTATATGCCAAGTCATCGGACTTGTCATAACCTCAATGTATTAATGAGGGCTAAACCATCCGGGTTTACCCCATATGCCAAGTCACCGAACATGGTCATATTATTACTCTCACAACAACACCTTTTTAACACCACACACACACCCACTTTTGGTTTATGCGGAAACTCTGGACGTAGTTTAAGCAGCACCACCCAACTGCCCTTGATCGTGGACACGGCTATTCGAATTGTTTACACTCTGCAGAGGTAGTACGCTGGACCCATGAGAAACGGGAAACTTTCGTGTCATCCACGACTCGCGGTATATCACATATACCCAAGGTAAGTACCCGATCATCATCTTTCCCCTGACGATACTAGACAAAGAGGTCCACTCGATTGGTACCCAGCCCACATGTTGTACGTCTTACGAGCACCGACTCTGGATAGTATCAACCATGCGGGGACCAACGATGTGACTGGAACTCATAATAATGGCATAGTCATCCTACCTGGCACGACCCAATCACGAGAATGACACCGATCACTCCCGCCACTAGTAATGTGGCTCTTTGCTAGTACCGACCAGAGTAATCAACAAAGCCCCGTCCCATAAAGGGGTATCCTGGTCGTACTGGTAAGGTTGGGACGGTCGACACATCATAAATCTAATCCCATTTCCGAAACCATACTCACACAAAAACACCGGTGCATCACTTCACCAAAAGTGATCACCAACTCATCATCACCCTCGGGCATTAGTGCCACCCGACGGGGTTTTCATAAACTCTTTATTTAACTCATCATCATGCTTTTGATAATATGCTCTATCTTTACTTGTCAACATGGTAATAACATGACCCTCATGGGGTAGGGTCAAGCTCAATGCAATGATCTTATAACTCTACTAGTCAACATGGTAGTAGCATGATCCTCATAGAAAGTAGGGTCAGCTCATCATGTTTGTGCTCCGAGGAGCCATGTGAATATTATTACTATCATGCAAGTGCTTCGATGAAGCCTTCGGTACCATCACATCAATGATGAGCCGGCACTGTGATCACATGCAACGGGAAAATACTTGCTATACTAGCATGCATCATTGTTTATGCTCAAGTCAAGGTCAAAGGCTGCTTGCCTTGATCACGTAAGTCCTCGGGGTCTTCGAGGTCTTCCGCTCCGTCCCCGAATACTCGGTGTACCGTCAACTATCGTCGGAAACAACTATAGTAAGCCATATATCCAGTAGAATAAAAGCGTTCTATAAATAGGTGTTTTATTTTTCTTGGACCTCTCTGGTCATAAGAAAAATACCTGAAGCTTCTCACACGAGATTTGAATCATCAAAGATTTTTGAATGGATGGAAGAGCAATAGGTGGCCATTGAATAAGCCAACAAAAATCTTTCTGTTAAAAATGAGTGGAGGCACCCATTTAAGAGAGAATGATTTTAGAAATATTTAGGAAGTGGTTTCACTGGATTTGGAGATGGTATGAATATTCTAGGGATTTAAAAATGCGGATTAAATAGCAATAGGAGCTATTTATTTATTTCAACAAAAATAAGTCACACAAAAATGTTGACCAGGGTTCTAAAAATGGAGAATGGTTTTAGAAGGCTCTGGGAGTTTGAACCACTCCATTTGGAGTTGAAATGAAGCCTATGGGATTTTTGAAAGGTGGTGTTAATAATATCCAGATTTGTATTTTAATTAACACATCACAGAAACATATCTTGGAAAAATGTGCAAAGCACATGAGTGGATAGAGTTTGAATTTAGAAACCTTTAGAAATTTGAATCATGCAATTTCGAGTTAGTATGAATTTATGGAAGATTTTAGAAGATTCCAGATAAATGAAAAAGGGGAAATGGGCATGCAGACTTAGCTATCATCCGTACTGGGCGCTAGAGGAAGAAGTGGGCCGGCTCGGCGGCTCGCCCTGGAGGCATAAGGTGGCCACGCCGAAGGCGCCTTTCCCGGGGGCGCTTTCCCCACATGGAAGCGGAATCAGAGTGGGGCGCCTCCACTTATTTCGCGTGGGCCTGGCCTTGGCTCGCTGACAGGGGGCCCCTCCTGTCGGGGCTTCTCCTTCCTCGGGCTCGCATGCAGGGGAGGCAGGGGGGTAGACCAGCCGCGGGAGGAGCTCCTCCAGGTGGCTCTGGCCACCCCCCGGCAGTGCGCCGGCCACCGGCGTGCTCGGGGGAGTTAGCCGCCCCGTTCCCCTACCTGGCGTCTGTAGGGGAGAGCCGCAAGGTTGCTTGCGACGCGGCTGCAGGGAGAATGCCGGCCTGCGCTCGTGCCGGTACCAGGGGCGAAGGGAGGGAGACGGAGGAGCTGGGGAGGAGGCCCGGCGACTAGGTGGTCCTCTGGAGGGGGCCCAGGGCCGAGGGAAGACCCATGACCAGCTGTGCTCGCGCGGCGGCCTCCGGTGGCTTCGGCCATGGCTGCCGAAGGGAAAGGGGAGGAAGAGAAGGGCTTAGGAGAGGAAAGGGGCACGAGGGGCTCCCTGGTAGGAAAGGAAGAAGGTCTTAGGGAGCCAGAGAGGCTCTGGTGAGAAGAGATAGGAGAGGGAAGGGCCGAGAGAGCTCGAGAGCTCTCGGTGCATGGTCGCCACGCATGCCTGAGGTGTCTTGGAGGCTAGCTAGCATCGGGGAGTCGTTGGACTGGTCAAGGGGAGCGTTATGGCGCGCTGGGGCACGCTGCCAAGGAGGGGACCGAGCTGCAGAAGGAGAAGAGGGTGCAGAGCACCAATACTGCACGCTGGAGTGGTGGTAACCACGGTAACCTGTGTCTACAGGGTCCAAATGGCCAGCAAAACATGTCCAGCACTCAAGGCACACGCGCAGGAGAGTGACTCTGTAGTTTGGTAGCTAGTGGGGGTGGTTTGAATGGCTGCTGACTTTGATTTAGTTTGCAGCAGCAAACTTTCACAGGGAGTGAATTGGAGGAAAACCATGTCCAGAACTCTTGTTTATAGAAGGACTACAAGACTGCAAAGTTTCAGATCAAACAAAGGAGGATAGCTACTACTTGCTGTTCAAAGCCATGATTCAGCTAGAAATCTATTTGAAGAAGTGCTGCTCATTTTTCCCACATGAGCATGCCATAACTTGGTTCTAAATGAAGCCTTGACATATATTAGCTGCTCTGGAAAGAGTTGGGGGTGATAGCTTAAGCAGGAGAATGGGAAGAAGGGTAAAACAGTGCTGCCAAGGGTGAAAATGAGAGAAAGTTACAAAGAGACCTTCTCCAATAATTGACTAGTGGCCATGGGAATGTTACTCGAGGTGAAATGTAACTATGTGAGGCTGTGGTAGAAAGTAGAGCTCAAGGGTAAAAGTAGAAGGGGCAATAGATGCCAAATTAGTGAGTGCACACAAGGTGTTTGATCTGTGGTTAGGCTACCAGATGGATTCCAATGGCTATGAAACTTAACAGGGTCAAATAATATATGAAAATAGGCTTTCACACCAAATTTGGGATTTGCTGGAGGAGTTTTCCAATGTAGACTTGAAAAACCCTGTAAATGGGCAGAAATGGGTTTCTGCTTAGAACCCTATTCAAATAAATTCCCACAAATCCAATATTTGGTGTAGGGGCATTATTTGAGCATTAATGCATGCACAAAAAGTTTGAGGTCAATTGGACAAACTTTATAATGTAAAGTTTGTCAAAGTCAGAAATCAACAGAGAAGGTTTTAAGGGTTTTAGGACAAGTTCCTCTATTCTCCTTGGTGTACCACTTGGTGTGGATGCTTCACTAGAGTACTGGAACATGTCCACCAAATTTGAGCACAATTGGAGACACTTCACAATGTAGAGTTGCTCAAATTTGATTCTGGACAGATAGGGTTTTAGAGTGATTAGGGGATCCAAATCAACCTGGATTGAAATGAAACTTGGCAAGATCATCAATAATATCATAGATGACATGCTCGAATTCTAATGGAATTTATTGAGAATATTTCTTATAGAAATATTCCAAAAGCTTGAAATAGGCAGGAATGGTTTTGGAGGGGTTTGCCCAATATTTTGAACATGACCATGTGTTGAAACTCTTAAATATGGAATAAATATATCCACTGAGTTTCCTTAAATTTTCTTAAATATTTTGAAGGCAATAAAAATAAATTTCCTTCATAGGAGACCATTTCTGGCCTCACACCAGGCCTTTTAAATAAAATAATAATATAACTATTAAAATAATAATAAGATGGTTTTTGTAAGTCATTTTGATAATAGGTTTTAAATAAAAGTTTTGGTGCAAAAGAAATTCCCTAATTTGAGGACTTGTAGTACAAACCTCATCTCAGGGGTTTGAAATATTCATTCAAAGAAAAGCTTTTTGGTGAAAGTAATATTTGATAGAAATAGATATTTGTTCTAGACACATGGCATGATCATTAGGGAGGAGATCATGGAGTAAGGAGGTGATTAGGAGAGTGACAGGATCTATTAGCTATCAAACACAATCATGCAATAAGCAAGGCAAACAATAGTCACTTCAAGCATCAGAAGCATTCACAAAAATTTTAATTGGTCCTAATTTTTGAAATAAGTTCATTAGTTAGGAAGGCCAAAAACTGGGGTGTGACAAGAAGAAGAATAAGAGAAGAAAAAAATAAGAAGGAGAAGAAGTAAAGAAGAAGAGAAGAAGAAGAGAATAAGAAAAAAATAAGAAGGAGAAGAAGAGAAAAAAGAAGAAGAAGTTGATTTTTTATTGTTTGGTATATAGTGGTAGCTAGATTCTTTTTTAGTTACTTAGTGGTAGATTCTGTTTTTGTTATTTTTTTACTGTTTAGTGCTATCTAGGTTTAGAGATAGGTTTAGTTAGCTTGGTTACTTAGGTTAGTTAGTTAGTTAGCTTAATAGAAAGAATAGGAAGAAGAAGAAGAGGAGGAGGAGGAGAAGAGGAGAAGAGGAGGAGGAGGAGAAGAAGAAGAAGATGATGATGAAGAAGAAGAGGAGGAGGAGGAGGAGACGACAAAAATAAGAAGGAGAAGAAGAAAAGAAGAAGAGAAGAAGAAGAGAAGAAGAGAAGAAGAATACCTTCTCCTCCTCCTTCTTCTCCTCCTTCTTCTCCTCCACCTCCTTCTCCTTCTTCTCAATTTCTTCTTCTTCTTCTCCTCCTCGTCTTTCTTATTCTCCTTACCTTATTTTCCCCAACAATGAGATAATTCGCCCATTTAGCTACAAAATGGCTTAAAAACCTTGGTTAGCTCATTAATATTATATTCTTAACTTGTTTTCCTCTAAAATGACATAATTAGAATATTTGTGTTGATCGGGGTGATTTACATGTGATAGTTGTCTCGTCGCTGTGAGATCTGCTCTACGAAGACCTCCCCGTGCGTTGTATGAGCTCCGCCCGTGCATTCGTGGGTCACTACAAATTTCATCTCCTCCCGACCCCTTCAATTACTGTGGCTCGGTTTCCGGATGAAACTTTCAAGATTTAGGTAATTAAATTAATTTATCAGTATGCGTGACCAGTATGCGTCTCCCATTCGAAAGGGCGACATCTATAAATATGCATGTCCTTTCGAATTGTCCAACATTATCCATGGACAACCCGAGTATGTGTAGATTGGGTTCGTTTTGCCGTATGCTGAGCTCTGGATCCGGTGCGGAATTTCGTCAGTGCCTCCCTGTTGTTCTCCGGATGCACATCCTCTCTGTTTATTGCGGAGACGTGTATCAGGAGAACAGCGGGGATGTGCTGCCGAAATTTGGCGTTGGATCCGGAGCAGAGCATGGGAAAACGAACCCAATCTAAACATACTCGGGTGGGGTTAGGACCTATCTTTACCAATTAGCGTGTAGGTTGCCTGGACGTAATAAAAATGGCGACCCTGATTAACCGACGAATATAAATGGTAAATTATAGATAAATATATTTCTTCTGTCTTTAGTAGCTAGGCAAGATGAGTGATCGTGCGTGGATGTATACCGGTCAACCTAGTCAGAAAGAGATGATGAATCAATGGTTTGTAAAAACAAAAGAATTTGTGAAAGCCGCATTCGCAAATGGCGAGGAAAGAAACTATTCCCCCTGTCCTGGATGCGACAACTATAAAAAGACGATAGAGGCTGTAATGATTAAACACCTGCAGAGGAGCGGTTTTAAGCCTAATTATATGGTGTGGACATTTCATGGTGAGTCTATACAACGCACAAGAGCTGAGGTGGTCCGTCGTCGCACGGACGAACATGGTACCGGGATCGAAGACATGGTGCAAGACATTGATGATGCTCGGGATTCGGAAGATGAGATGGAGGAATCTGCAAAGGCCTTTTATGAAATGTTGGAGTCTTCAAAACATCCTCTCCATGAGCACACTGAGCTCTGTCAGCTGGATGCAATTGCACAATTAATGGCTCTGAAGGCTCAGTTCAACTTGGGAAGAGAATGCTACGACGCGATGATGACACTATTTGGATGGTTCCTACCCAAAGACCATGTCATGCCTGCAAACCTGTACCAGTCGAACAAAATACTATTTGGATGGTTCCTACCCAAAGATGCTCTATGAGAAGATAGATGCATGTGAGAAAGGATGTGTCTTATTTAGGAAGGAGTATGCACACTTGGACTATTGTCCCAATTGCGAGTCTTGCAGGTATCTTGTGGTAGACAACGGTATGGGTGAGAAGAGGCAGACCAAAATCGCAGTTAGTGTTCTTCGGTATATGCCAATCGTACCAAGACTTCAACGTCTTTTCATGGTCGAAGAGACAGCCAGACAGATGACATGGCACAAATTGGGCAAAAGAACCTAACTAGATGCGGATGGGAATAAGATGGTGGTACACACATCGGATGGGGAAGCGTGGTATCATTTCGATGGATTGCATCAGGATAAAGCAGCAGATCCACGGAATCCTTGAGTCTGTGCCGCCACGGATGGTTTTAATCCCTTCGACATGAAGGCAACCCAATACAGTTGTTGGCATGTATTTGTCATTGCACTCAATCTCCCCCCCACCCGGGCAGATTACGCAAACAAAGAACATATTTCTGACGTTGATAATTCCAGGACCCAATTATCCGGGGAATAATATGAATGTGTACCTACAACCGCTTAAGGATGAATTGGAAGAAGCTTGGGATAATGGGGTCAAGACATACGATGCCGCTAGAAAAGAAAACTTCAAAATGCATGTGTGGTACATGTACTCTATGCATTACTTGCCAGCGTATGCGCTATTCTCTGGATGGTGTGTGCATGGATGGTTCCCGTGCCCCCAATGCAAGGCAGCTCTTCAGTTTCATTGGTCGCAGGATGGTCGAAAGTATTCTTGCTTTGACTTGCATAGACAGTTCCTGGATCCTGACCATCAGTTCAGAAAAGACAAGAAGAACTTTACCAAAGGTAAAGTTGTCAAAAACTTGGCACCACCTGCGTTGATAGGTCAACAGATCCCGGATTAGTTAAACGCCCTCGAGCCTTATCCAGAGCATCCAGGGTATTTGAAGGGGTATAATTCAAAACACGCGTGGACTCACAAGCCATGCTTCTGGGATCTGCCTTACTTCAAAGACCTCCTTCATCCACACAATATCGACATGATGCACACTGAAAAGAATATCGGAGAGGCTATTTTTGGTACATTGTTCAACATAGATGGGAAGACAAAGGATAATACTAAGGCTAGAGTCGATCAAGAGACACTATGTCATAGACCGTTACAAAACATGCGAGAAGCAAAGGAAAGCAGAAGTGGTCCAAGCCAAAGGCCTGGTTCAATCTTGGAAGGCCAGCTATGAGGGAAATTATCTTGTGGGTCAAAATGCACTTGATGTTCCCCGATGGGTATGCAATGATCTAAAGAGGGGAGCGAGTCTTGAAAAATTAACAATGTGTGGTCTCAAGAGTCATGATTGGCACATATGGCTAGAATTGTCGCCTGGCATGGTATAAGACATGGATGAGTTTGCAGCGGAGTTGTTGTGCAAGTAAGAGAAGATCTTTCCACCGGGCTTCTTTAATCCAATGCAACATTTGATTTTACATCTACCGACCGAGGAAAGATTGGGTGGGCCCGTGCAAGATCGTTGGTGCTATGCAACTGAGAGGATGCAGAAGATCCTTCGAGCTAAATTTAAAAATAAGCGTAGAATTGAAGCATCGATGGCTGAGGCATTCATTACTGAGGAGGTGGCAAACTTTGTGACACCACACTACGAAGCCAAAAATCATCATTTGCATAATCCGAAGCCTCGGCACAATGATGCAAACCCTATAAAAGGTGGGTCCAACCTTAGCCTATTCAAAGGAAACTCGCACCAGCCGGTGCTTCGAAACCAATAACGTTGGATGTCGAAGAATGGTGGAACATTTCGTTGTATATCTTCAACAACCTAACAGAAGTGCGGCCGTACATCGAGTGAGTTCTCGACACATTTTCCCGTAACTCCTAATTCATTTGAACTACTCTTATTCCCGGATATTCAAACAACCGTTACGTCGCCAAATTCTCGGATGGAGTGGTGATCGAAAATGATTCCGTCGAAGAGCATGAGCTTCTGTCAAAGGCAGGAGGCGGCTATCCCAGTTTCATCTCTTGGTTTAAACAAACGGTAATTATCAATAATGGACCATTTCATTTCTTGGTCTAACTTGCGGCTAATGCAACAATCGTTTCGTATTAAACTTGTAGGCTAATTTAGAGTCTATGGACGCCGAATTGAGACAAGTCGCTAATGGTTTTGACTATAAGGTCCGTTCTTTTGAGAAATAGAACATCAACGGGTATCTCTTTCGTACCTTTGGCAAAGAGCTATCTATGCCCGACCGGAAATCTACAAATTGTGGTGTCTCTGCTATCGGCAAAGGTGTTATCGAGTATTATGGAAGATTGAAGAAATTTATGAACTTCAATTCTATGGTGAAAACCCACCGAACGTCGTAGTCTTCAAATGTTATTGGTTCCAGCAGAAGGAGACTAGAAGGACGCATGAACATATATGACTAGTCAAAATCAATCCAAACACCCATTTAGATGTTCCCGATGTCTATATTATGGCTCAACAGGCGACCCAAGTTTTCTATCTACCGTGGGCATGCCAAACGGATAAGAATCTGGAATTTGGTATGTTATTTATGAAGTGCCGCCACATGTCAGACCACCTCTCCCAAATGAACAGGATTATGAACCTCACATTATCCCAGACACGTATGATGGAGAATTCTTCCAAGAAACACGTTTTTCCAAGAAACATTTCAAGAACCGCCATGCTTCACCCAAGAACATGGAAGTAGATAGCGACAATGAATCCACTCCACCCCTGAGCCGGAACCAGAAGATCTAGAACTCGTAGAGGTTACTGATGCGGATGACCTGTCAATGCTTCGACGATTAAAGGAAGGCCTTTCACAACTTCACGCCGTTGAACCCGACGAGCACGTCATTCATGAAGACATGCGTAATAGTGATGATGATCATGCATTTATTGATGATGATTATTAGTTGTAAGATTCACAACTTAAATTATATATATTTTAATCTTTATTATTCACGTACATATTATTATTCATGTCGGTTATTCAATTTTTCTATGTTGTACTAATTTCTTTTAATCTTTATCATGGCAGGTCACCAGGTGTTGAAAGATGGTGGGCGCTGGTCCAGAGCGCTAGACGAGTTCTTCCCAGCCGCCCCGCACGAGGGGTGGTACTTCCCTTCCACCCCTATGTCTCCGTAGAGCCTTGGCAGACAGTCTGTTGACACCACCCATGGGTTCTTCTTCGTCGGTAGCATTACCCACCGGGAGAGGTGCTGGTCGGGTAGGGAAGAAGGGGAAGGGTACAGGGAGAGGTGGTGGCCGCGGAAGATCCAGGAGGACTATTGAGCCGTCCTCACCACCACCAGCAGCTCATTCACCCAAGCATAGGACTACAATGGTCGACCCGTTTGCGGAGGAGGCCACGGGGACTCTGGTCCAGGAGCTTTGTGTTTACGGGCATTCGTCCCATGAGACTCCGGTCCAGGATCAGCCTCGGGTCGAGGCGCATTTGGCCCACGAGACTACGGTTCCGGAGGCTTCACCCGACGTGGAGAGGCCCGGATGGGAGACCTGGCCGGATTGGACCGTGTTGCCGGATTGGACCGAGGGTCCGGGTGGCTCAGGGGGTGGAGATGGCGGGGATGAGCTTACGGATAGGTAGGGCGATGTGCAGGTGGACGGGGCACCTAGTAGTACACGTCTCCCGGTCGCGTCGGCTACCCGCGAGTAGAGGCCGGTGATTAAACCTGAAGGAGATAGATAAGTACATTTACTCTTTTTTTAGCTTTTGCCTTCAAGTTTGTTCAAATATTTAATGCGTTGACCTTATCATACTGCAGGGGATGGGTACGCCCTCGTGGAGTCTGCAGGCTGAACTCCGTCCTTGCTGTGCTTTGTCGGACAAATTTCCCGGGGTTTGTCACGTTGCCTGGTGAGGGTCAGGTTCCTACACTAGGATTTCCCCGGGAGCACTACCAGGCTGCGCAGGCCCCGCCGGAGGAGATTATAGATGGTGTCTTGGGCCACACGAGGGCCGAGATGGTGATCAAGAGCTTTTTGGTTAATTATCCTTTTACACAATCTAAAATAAACAATATAGCTTATTATTGTACTAATCGGTGATTTCACGTTTGATTGCAGACCTTCTATTGGTGTGAGGATGGATATGAGGAGGAGGCGGGTAGGGTTCTCGTGGCCGAGTGTAGGCGGTTACTATAGAACTTACGCAACGAGGCTCGGCCGCAGGCTATTCGAGACTAGAACGCCATGCGTGGTATTAAGAAGCAGAAGAAGGATTGCCGCGGAAAGTTTCTGAAGAAGGAGCAATACATGAAGGTAATTACCTATTCTTAACTCCTTCTACGTAGTTTTATTGATTTCATTCATAGGCGTAGCGCTCAAAATTCTTTCTAATAAATTACAGGTGCCCCGAGATGGTGTGCGGATAAGATGGATTGTTGGGAGGCGTTGGTTGATGAGTGGTGCACAGGCAGCTGGCGAGCCGTCCACGAGAATGCTGGCGAGCCAAATCGTTGGTGTGCCACACCATCAAGGCAGCGCCAACTTACTTCAGTTCGGACAAAACTGGGTCTGTGATTTTCTTCATGATTCATGCAATTCATTCTTCATGCTAATATTGTGTTCCTCTCTTTTAGGCGCATCATAATAAGACGGAGATGCCACACTTGTACGACCTTTATGGCATGGCCCATACTGCCTCGTACAAGAAGGAGAAGTCATTCTCTGAGTCTAACCTAGATGATCCCAATAACATCACCAACATATCATCCCACCACAAGCTCCTGGCATACAGGGACGCGGGGAAGGCTACGAAAGGGGATGACTTTAACCCTAGTCAGGAACCTTTGGATCCAAAGCTGGTGATGATATCTGGTGGCGGGAGGCCCCATGGCTCCATAGCCATTGCAGATGGGATAATACGTTGTTCACTCACTCTCCGGGATATCAAGGTGCGCCAGTTGAGCAATTGTCCTGAGATAATGCGTCGTCCACGGCTAGTCGATCTTGCCATCGAGGTTAGTTGTACGGACTAAGAACACTTTCATCCATTTCATTATGTGTGTCACCATAGATCATTACTGTGGTAACGAGGAATGGTGTTTCAGGCTGCTCTTCAGAAAGAGAGATTGGCAAACCAGGCTGCTCTTGAGAAAGAGAGATTGGCAAGCCAGGCTGCTCTTCAAGCTGCTATTGAGAAAGAGAGATTGGCAAGTGAGGCTGCTCTTGATGAGAGGGACCAGACCACAGCATGATTGATTGAGGAGGAGAGGTCCCGGAATGAGGCGGGTCAAGGGCCCTGTATGTGATTTTTGTGGTAAGTTTTTTTTCACATTAGCCAAATCATGTGTGTAATGTCTGTTTCTTTACTAACTAATACGACCTACTCTTCAGGGTCTGTGCAAGAAGAGCGGTCAAGTCCCTCCGCCGATGCCCGTCTTCTCTTTGATTGGCACGGTGAGTTTCATTATAAACTAGTATTAATAATTGAGTGTCATCATCCTAACCGAGACATTGCAAAATATCTATTCTGCAGAATAACTCTTGCGCGGCATCGCACGACCCTTCTCCAGGTGTTTCTCCTCCTTGATGACTACTACGGTAAGTTTCTCTTCTCCTCTTTCATATTCTCCTTACCTTAATTTCCCCAACAATGACATAATTATCCCATTTAGCTCCAAAAAGACATAGTTAGCTAATTTAGCTCCAAGAAGAGGAGAGGAGGAGAAGAAATAGGAAAAATGAAAATAAAGAAGAAGAAGAAGAAGAGAAGAAGGAGAAGGAGGAGGAGGAGGAGAAGGAGGAGAAGGCCAAGGACCTTCTAGTCCTTCTCCTCCTCCTCGTCTTTCTCCTCCTTCTTTATTTTTTCTTCTTCTCCTCCTCCTCCTCTTTCTTATCCTCTTTCATATTCTCCTTGCCTTAATTTCCCCAACAATGACATAATTAGCCCATTTAGCTCCACAATGCCATAATAAGCTCATAATGGCATAAGAACCTTGGTTAGCTCATTAATATTATATACTTAGCTTGTTTTCCTCTAAAATGGGATAATTAGCCCATTTACCTCCGAAAAGACATAGTTAGCCAATTTAGCTCCAAGAAGAGGAGAAGAAATAGGAAAAATGAAAAGAAAGCAGAAGAAGAAGAAAAAGAGAAGAAGGAGAAGGAGGAGGAGGAGGAGAAGGCCAAGGACCTTCTAGTCCTTCTCCTGCTCCTCCTCCTTCTCCTCCTTCTTCTTTATTTCTTATTATTCTTGTCCTCCTCCTATTTCTTCTCCTATTTCATATTCTACTTGCCTTAATTTCCCCAACAATGACATAATTAGCCCATTTAGCTCCAAAATGCCATAATCAGCTCAAAATGGCATAAGAACCTTGGTTAGCTCATTAATATTATATACTTAGCTTGTTTTCCTCTAAAATGGGATAATTAGCCCATTTAGCTCCAACAAGCCATATTTAGCTAATTTAGCTCTGAGAAGAGGAGAAGATGAGAGGAAATAGGAAAAATGAAAAGAAAGAAGAAGAAGAAGAAGAGAAGAAGAAGAAGAAGGAGGACGAGGAGGAGGACAAGCAGAAGGAGGAGAAGGCCAAGGACCTTCTAGTCCTTCTCCTCCTCCTCCTCCTTCTCCTCCTTCTTCTTTATTTCTTCTTCTTCTCCTCCCCCTCCTCTTTCTTCTCCTCTTTCATATTCTCCTTGCCTTAATTTCCCCAACAATGACATAATTAGCCCATTTAGCTCCAAAATGCCATAATAAGATCAAAATGGCATAAGAACCTTGGTTAGCTCATTAATATTATATACTTAGCTTGTTTTCCTCTAAAATGGGATAATTAGCCCATTTAGCTCGAAAAAGATATAGTTAGATAATTTAGCTCCAGGAAGAGGAGAAGAGGAGAAGAAATAGGAAAAATGAAAAGAAAGAAGAAGAAGAAGAGAAGAAGGAGAAGGAGGAGGAGGAGGAGAAGGAGGAGAAGGCCAAGGACCTTCTAGTCCTTCTCCTCCGCCTCCTCCTTCTCCCCCTTCTTCTTTATTTCTTATTCTTCTTCTCCTCCTCCTCTTTCTTCTCCTCTTTCATATTCTCCTTGCCTTAATTTCCCCAACAATGACATAATTAGGCAATTTAGTTCCTAAAAGACATTATAAGCTCAAATTGGCATAAGAACCTTTGTTAGCTCATTAATATTGCATCCTTTGCTTGTTTTCCTATATAATCACATAATTAGCCCATTTAGCTCCAAAAAGACATAGTTAGCTAATTTAGCTACAAGAAGAGGAGAAGAGGAGAAATGAAAATAAGGAAGAAGAAGAAGAATAATAGAAGAAGAAAAGGACAAGGAGAAGGAGAAGAAGAAGGAGGAGTTGAAGAAGAGAATAAGAAGGAGAAGGAGGAGAAGAAGGAGAAGGAGCCCTCCTTCTTCTCCTTCTTCTTGTCTCCTGCTTCTTCTCCTTCTTCTTCTCTCCTCCTTCTTCTCCTCCTTCTTCTCCTTCTTCTTATCTTCTTCTTTTTTCTTCTTCTCCTCCTCCTTCTCCTTCTTGTTTTTATTCTCCTTGTTCTCTTCTTGCTTCTTGTCTTTCTTCTTCAATTTAGCTTATTTTTCATATATATGTTGTTCTTCTTCTTCTTCTGACTTTCTTATTCCCATTTTGCAGATTGGATGTACTACATGCATGGAAGCTGGTATTGGAGTGCTTTAGTTTCCGTTTTTATTTGAGTTGATGAACAATGTGGAACTATATGTATATGAATATATGTATGAACAATATATGTGCAACTATATGTATGTATATATGGATGAAACTTTGTATGTGTTGGTTCTTTTGATATATGGGATGTACGTTGATGAACAAATGGCATTGATGAGGTTTATATGTATATCATATATGTGTTGTGACCTATTTATCATATATGTGTTATGAATTATATGTATATGTGCTGCGAAATAGTAAAAATAAACAAAAATGTGACAATATAGGCTCTTTCCCTTTTGCCAGCTGATGGCAAAGGCCTTTTCCATCAGCTGACCGACGACAAAGGTGCCACGTGGCGCCCAGGTGTGCAACCTGGGCAGTAGCAGCTGGCCATATAGTATCTTTCCCGTCTTCTTCCAGGGGGGCAGACGGCAAAGAAGAGGACACAGAGGAGGGGTGGGGAGGAGGGGGAGGCAGACGACACAGAAGAGGGGGGAGGCAGATGACAAAGAAGGGGGGAGGCAGACGCCACAGAGGAGGGGGGAGGAGGAGGGGGAGGCAGACGACAAAGAAGAGGGGGGAGGCAGACGCCACAGAAGAGGGGAGGTAGAGGGCAAAGCCTCCGTTAGCCCCTCATGGAGGCAACGCCTGTCGGCTGCCGTCACGAGCACTTTGCCGACTGCTATTACGAAAAGCTGACGGCAAAGCTCTTTGTCGTCCGCTTCGGTGAGACAGACGGCAAAGAAGCTACAATGCCGTCGTAGGCTGATGCAGAAATTTTGCCAGTAGTGAGATTCTTTGCCGTTTGTGATATTATCTTTGCCGTCTGTGATGTACTCTTTGCCGTCTGGGATGGCAGACGACAAAGAAGCTAATTCCTGTAGTGTACGCTTACCTTCTCCCCGAAGCTGGTGGGTTCCGGCTACAGTGGGTGCAGGTTGAGGATGCCGAGGCCTGAGCTCTCTTCCAACCTCCGCCTACCCCCACGACACCGAACCGGGGGTGGAGCACGAAGAGCTTAGTGACCCCCAGCTCACGCTCATCTTCATCCGGCTGGAAAGGCTGAGGCGTGCAGGGGTGACGATGGAAATGGTGGTGCGCGAGTTTATCTGTCGACGGATTGCTCCCCTCTAGCGCCACTCCTGCCCCATGTGGGCCTACACATGACCCAGCAACTCGATGAGGACCCAAGTCGTCCCCTTTTTCCCTCATGTCTGGTGTGAGCTGCTTCGTCGGCTGACCGGCGGCAATCCTGACGAGCTACCCCTGAACGGCCTGCCGCTGTACAGCTTCAAGCCCCCGGGAGCTCTTGCTGTGGAGATGTCGTTCTTTGATGAATGGGGGCTCCTTCCTAAGGGGAAAGGCATTCCCCGGAGGCTGAACCACCCGGGGTTCGGCGATCGAAGACCCTGGTTGTGCCACCACCTGTCCTCATGCCTTTAGCTTCGCGTCAAGCCGGGGTTGGTGGCGGTGATCGGTCGACGGTGGAAAGCGCTGCCCCCACTTCTGACCTCGCTCGAGGGCCGCCGAGTCTCCCCACTGGGTCGCTAGTGCCGGTTGGAAGAGGAGGTTGCCCAAGGGCGGCCGCCCCCCGGCGTGAGGGCCTCCGGCGAGGAAGAAGTGGATGGCCATTGACGATTAAGCACCTGTGTTCCCCCTCGTCCTCCCATTATGCGCCTATCTTCTGAACCCTTGTTCTTCAGGTTTCCCTTCGGTAGCCGGGGAGGCGGATCAGTGCCGCCTGCTACGGAGGTCGCCGGGCATCCCGTGGCCTCTTCTCTCGCACTCCATTGGGCTCGGTGTCCTAAGCCTCAAGCACGTGAACCCCATGCGGTCTTCTTCGGTTGCGGCCTCCGGTACATCGGCGAGATACCTATCCCCTCGCCTGTGGCCCCTCCTAGGAACTGTCGTGCCTTCCCCTTGGACCCCTCCAGCATGGATATGAGGGGCACCGTGGGGCGCTCAATGGCGATGAAACGGCCACACGGGAGTCCCAGCACCCGGGCCTGGACTCGGCCAGTTGATTCCGTGCGCGATTCTCCTGCTCGCTGTACGGGAGGCGAGAACCCGTGCTGGCTTCTGGAGCGTGTCTCGGGTTCGCCTGCCGCACCATGGGGCTTGCTCCGCACCGCTGTGGATGCGTTTCAACGTTTGGGGCAAGGCTTGCCAGTCATGAAGCCCGCGAGGAATGTGAGCGGCAGTACCTTGCGTCGCGGTGGCGCCAGCTTGAGGTCGCCGTGAACCTCGGCCGCCTGCAGCGGGAGGGTGCTCGCGCAGATATAGAGGCATTCCTCGCAGTAGCGGTAGAAGCCCGCGAGCCCGCTCTTGCTGAGGCTCATGAGGCTGATTGTCGACACAGGGCCTCTGAAGATCGGCATAGGGAGCTTTGCGCCCTCATCGCCCGTCTTGAAGAGCAAGCTCCGTCGAGGGCCTCCCTTGGGGGCCTGCCGGCGGAGTCCTTCCATGCCGGTCCTCGAGCATCTGCCGACTTGCTGGTGCTTGTAGAGGTGGAGCTGTGCGTGGAGCAGGAGCATCTAGAGACGAGCGAGCGCCAATTGTCGCTTGCCAAGGAATCCCTTGCCTCTTGTGAAGCGAAGCTTCAGGAGGAGATAGACAAGGGGGTGGCGGAGGCTCGAGGTTCCCTTCTTCTCGATTACCATTCAATGTTGAGGCTCCAGGAGTCCCGCTTCCTCAAGCGTCCTTGCTGCCTGCAAGATTAGGTCATTGGCCTCTAGAGAAGGCTAGATCAGGAAGTGGAAAGCCGACATGGCGCGCAGGACGCGCAGGCCACTGCCAAGGGTAGATTGTCTAATATCTGCAAACAAGTGAAAGGCAGCGTTCAACCTGTGGAGGGCTTCCCGTGCTCTGAGCGACATCTGTGGAAAAGGTGTGTCCGGTCCCTTGATTCCCGACCACTCTAGGTGCTTGGGCTTTTTCTACCGCGTCGTGGAGCTTCTCGAGGCGGGCACCGAGAAGGCCCTTGCGCTTGCGGAGGAGAAGAGCCGCGACCTTTTGGGTCAGGCCGCCTCGGACGTCTTCAGCCACCTCGTTCGCCTCGACCCCGACTTGGACTTTGCTTCGGTGATGGATCTGGTGCTAGAGACGATACGAGCCCTAGCCTAATGGGTCGAGGTTCATGTGGAAGACCTGGTTACAAGGCTTACTCCAGAGGTCCGTGACGTGTGCTCGGATGACGGCGTGACCTTATGATTCACAGCCTCGTCTTCCTGATAGGTCCATGTGTTAAGTTTAACAATAGCTAGGTCGTGTCTGGTGGGTACCTTTTAACCTTTTCCCTGATGACGAGGAATGTGCGACGCTTCTATACTGGCCGCAACTGTTGCCTGCCTATGATCTCGCCATGCTGATGATTTGTGTTGCGAGCGTGGGCTCGTTCATGGTCTATCCTTACAGCTTTTGGGGCGATTTGAGGACCCTTTCGGCACTCTGCGTCTGTAGGTACCAGTCCCGCGCATTTCCCTATTGTCGTGTGGTGCAACCCGTTACAAGGTTTCTCCTCACAAGGCAAAGCCCCGGCACCATGGGGGGCGAGTGGCATTGTTACCAGTGAGGCCCCTTAGGCATGGTGCTTAGGCCCCAGTCTCCCACATTTCCCTGCCACCACGGAGCTCGCGCTTCATAGGGCGGGGCCCCGCCAATGCCGACGCCGACCGGATCTCCCGGACGTCGCCAACAGTGGCGAGTAGCATTATGACCAGTTAGGCTCCTGAGGCGGAGCCCAGAAGCCCCCTTTCTGGCGCTCGAGCGATTCCGCATTCCGCCTCTTTTCACGATTGCCTCGGGAGAACCGGAGACCTCCCGAGGTTCCGGCGAAACACCAATCAGAGCAAAAAGGGGAAAGAGAACACAAGTTCAACATAGCGAGAGAACATAGAAACACCTGCAAACCCTCGACAGCTTAGCATACAACAGAAAGGGAAAGGCCCTACTAGGCCTCAACTTAAAACACAATGAAGAACGAGAAAAGCCGCGTCCGGCATCCTTGGTATTCACCGCCTCCGTGTCCCCAGAGCCCTGAGCATAGGGCTTCCACTAGCCGTGGGGTGGACCCCTTCCGCGTCCTCGGGGGGGCCCTGGGCGTATACAGCCTCAACTCGTTATTACATGAGAGTGTCACATTGGGTGTGTATATGGGAGGTCACGAGGACGCTTTGGCCTCGTGAGTGTCCCTACCCCCGAGGCATTAGGCGCCTGATTCTGGAAGTCATTGGGGGACTGTGTCCATTCCTCCATCTTCTCCACTAGGCGTGGTGTGGACCCCTTCCGCGTTCTCGGGGGGCCCTAGGCGTATACATCCTCAACTCGTTATTACGTGAGACTGTCATGGGATTGAGTATGTTCCGGAAGAATTGAAGGACCATGCAGGGTCAATGCAGAGGTGGCGCCAGGGCGTCACGGGGGCGGCGCCGAGGTGTTACTGGTTGATGCAGGGCCCGAGGATAGGGGCCCCATGGGCGTGCGCCCCGCTCGCGATCCCCGGGCTTGTAGCGGCATGGCTTGGCCCGCCCTAAGTGATTCGTCGAGCGAAGGGGAGCCCCACACGCCCATCGGTCGGAAGACTCGCCCACGTGGTGGGTGCTGAATCCGCGAGGAGATGCCCCATCGCGCCTCCCTGGGGCCCCCTGGGTTCCCTGACTGGTACCCTGGGTCGCGCCCCAAGGCCGGGCTAGCCCAGCCTAAGGGCAGCGATGGGTACCCGAACACCTGCTGGTAACTGAATGAAGCCTGCACCGGTGACATGGGCGTGTGTTCCACCCTTCGTCCACCAGGTTGGATCGTTTGGCCTATGAGCATGGGCGTATGTTCCACCCTCAGTCCCCAGGCTGGGGCCCCTCGACATGGACATGACGGTGCGCCCACCCTCTCTAAAGTGAGAGGTCCCCGGTCCCCAGACCCAGACGTCTGCGTGAGGCAGCTCCCGACCAGCAGGTGCGCCCTGCGAGTGCACCCGCGTGGGGTGTCCTCGCTAAGCCACTCCCTCGGAAAACCCCTATGGAGTTATTCATATATGCTCGCTTTGGGGCTATCCATGCGGTCGTGCTCGTGCCTCCTGCTGTTGTGACGGTCCGCGTGATCTCCTCCATGGCTCGTAGGTGTGCCGATATGGTTGTCGTCGGACCGTGTGAGCCCCCGATGGTTGATGTAGTCGAGCCTCTTATACTCCCTCCCCACTCCTTGAAGTGCCCCGGGGAACCTAGGTGACGCCCTCGCAGCCGGGCCGAGTCTTGCACCCCATCTGCTCCCGCTGGATCTCTAGTAGGATGAGACCAGGTGGAGGTTTAGGGAGCGCCCGCACGGTCTTCCAGTTGCGAGCCCTGGCGATACGGGTTGATGGACACGGTTCGAGCGGGAACGAGGTCGGGCTTTGCCGGCGGCGAAGAGCTTGAGGTGGCGCGCGCGACCTCCAACGCGGCGCTAACCTGTCGTGTGCTGGTGCCTGAGCTCGTACGCCAACAGCAGCGCGTCATGCTTGTGCGTCGGGTGTTGACTAGCACGGACGAGGTAAGAGTCCAACGTGAAGCTTGGAATGGCCGGGGCGACGCGGGGATGTTGCATGGTTGGTGAAGATGGCAACCCCCGGCGCCCGCCGGAAGCCTCTCCAGCATGAACGTCGGCCGTCAAGGTGGCGGGATGCAGCTTGGCATCGTAGCCCACCCGCACCGTCCACGCCACGCGGGCAGCCCGCCTCTCCGCTCGGACTCGTCGTTTCCCAGCCATGGGCGCGTTCATTTTCGGTGAGCCGAACCTTGGGAGAGACCTCGACACGCCCCCACCTGGCGCGCCAAATTTCGGATTTCGGGCTCCGCAAAACCCTAAGGAATCGAACACAAGGGCGTGTTCGACAATCTCTCCTCGCTCAGCCTCACCTACCCCGCAACTCGATGGAAACGCCGAAGGACTCACTCGAAGGTGAGGGTTGCATAAAACACAACAATTTACCCACCTTCGGGCCGCTACGAAGCGTAAAACCCTACTCCTGCATTTGGTGGATTGACTCTCACGCTGTTGTAGTTATTTGTTGCTGTTTTGTTGTTGTTGTTGTTGTTGTTGTTGTCGTCGTCGTCATCGTTGTCTTCCTGGTTGTTGTTGTTGTTTTTGTTTTTGTTGTTGTTGTTGTCGTTGCTGACGCTTTTGTTGTTGTTGTCGCTGTTGTCCTCGTTGTTGTTGTTGTTCTTGTTGTTGTTGTTGTTGTTTTTGTTTTCATCATTGTTGTTGTCGTTGTTGTCGTCGTTGTTGTTTTGTTCTTGTTGTTGTTGTTTGTGTTGTTGTTTGTGTTCTTGTCGTTGTTGTTGTTGTTGTTGTTGTTGTCGTTGTTATTATTGTTGTTGTTGTGGTTGTCGTCGTCGTCATCGTTATCGTCCTTTTCATCGTTGTCGTCATCATAGTCGTTGTTGTTGTTGTTGTTGTTGTTGTTTCCGTTGTTGTTGTTGTTGTTGTTGTTGTTGTTGTCGTTGTTGTTGTTGTCGTCGTCGTCATCGTCGTGTTTGTTGTTGTTGTTGTCGTCGTTGTTGTCTCTGTTGTCATTGTGGTTATTGTTGTTGTTGTTGTTATTATCTCTGTTCTCATTGTGGTTGTTGTTGCCGTTGTTCTCAAGGTTGTCGTTCTTGTCGTCGTTGTCGTCATCCTTATCGTTGTTGTCGCTGTTGTTGTTGTTGTTGTTGTTGTTGTTGTTGTCGATGTTGTTGTCGTCGTTCTTGTTGTCGTTGTTGTTGTGGTTGTCGTAGTTGTCGTTGTTCTCGTTGTTGTCGTTCTTGTCGTCGTTGTTGTCATCGTTGTTGTTGTTGTTGTTGTTTTTGTTGTTGTTGTTGTTGTTGTTGTTGTTCTTGTGCTGTTGTCGTCGTCGTACTTGTTGTTGTTTTTGTTGTTGTTGTTGTTGTTGTTGTCGTTGTCGTTATTGTCGTTGTTCTCGTCATTGTCGTTCTTTTCGTCATTTTTGTTGTCGTCGTCGGGGTCGTCGTTGTTATTATTGTTGTTGTTGTGGTTGTTGTTGTTGTTGTCGTCGTCGTTGTTGTAATTGTTGTTGTTGTGGCTGTCGTCATCGTCTTCGTCGTCGTCATCGTCATTGTTATCGTCCTCGTCATAGTTGTCGTCGTCGTCCTTGTTGTTGTTGTTGTTGTTGTCGTTGTCGTCGCCGTCATCGTCAACATCGTCGTCGTCTTCGCCGTCATCATCATCGTCGTCATCATTGTTGTTGTCATCATCATTGTCGTCTTCGTTGTTGTTGTTGTTGTTGTTGTTCTTGTCGATGCTGTCATTCTTTTTGTCGTTGTCGTTGTTGTTGTTGTTGTCGCTATTGTTGTTGTCGTTGCTGTCGTTGTTGTTGTTCTTGTTGTTGTCGTTGTTGTTGTTGTCGCTGTTGTCATTGTTCTTGTCATTGTCGTTGTTATCATCGTTGTCGTCGTCGTCATTGTAGTAATCTTCGTTGTCGTCATTGTTGTTTTCGTTGTTCTTGTTGTAGTTTCTACTTCTGTTGTTGTTTTTGTTTTTTTATTGTCGTTGTTGTTGTCGTCGTCATCGTCATCGTGCTGGTTGTCGTTGATGTTGTCGTCGTCGTTGTTTTTGTTGTTGTTGTTGTTGTTTCTATTGTTGTTGTTGTTGTTGTTGTCGTAGTCGTTGTCTTCACTGTTCATGTTGTTGTTCTTGTTTTCGTTCTTGTTTGTCTTGTTGTTATTTTTGGTGTTCTTGTTGTTCTTGTTGTCGTTCATGTTCTTCTTGTTGTTGTTTTTGGTGTTTTTGTTGTTGTCGTTGATATCGTTGTTGCCGTTGTGGTCGTTGTCGTCCTCGTCGTCCTTGTCGTTGTTGTTGTTGTTTTTTTTGGTCTTGTTGTCGTTGCTTCCGCTTTTGTCGTTGTTGTAGTTGTTATTGTTGTTATTTTTGTTGTCGTTCTCATCCTTGTTCTCGTCCTTGTCGTTGTTTTCGTCATTGTCATCATCGTCGTCGTCATTATTGTTGTTGTTGTTGTTGTTGTTGTTGTTGTTGTTGTTGCTGTTGTTGCTGTTGTTGTTGTTGTTGTGATGGTTATTGTTGTTGTTGTGGTTGTCATCGCCGTCTTGGTTGTCATCGCCGTCTTGGTAGTCGTCGTCGTCATCGACATCGTTGTCGTACTTGTCCTCGTTGCCGTTGTCATCGTCATCGTCGTCGTTGTCATTGTCGTCGTTGTCGTCGTCGTCGTCGTTGTTGTTGTTGTTGTTGTTGTTGTTGTTGTTGTGGTTGTTGTTGTTGTTGTTGTCGTCGTCGTCGTCGTTGTTGTCGTCGTCATCGTCATCATCGTTGTCATCGTCATTCTCATCTTCGTTGTTGTTATTGTTATTCTTGTTGTTGTTGTTGTTGTTCTTGTTCTTGTTGTTGTTGCTCTTCTTCTTGTTGTTGTCATTATTGTCGTTGTTGTCGCTGTTGTCGTTGTTTTTGTTGTTGTCGTTGTTATCGTCATTGTCGTTGTTATCGTCGTTGTTGTCGTCGCCATCGTAGTCATTGTCGTTTTCATTGTCGTTGTTGTTGATGTTGTTGTTGTTGCTGTTGCTGTTGCTTTTATTGTTGTTGTTCGTCGTCGTCGTGGTTGTTTTTGTTGTTGTTGTTATCGTTGTTGTTGTTGTTTTTGTTGTGTGTGTCGTCGTTGTCATCGTCATCATTGTCATCGTCATCGTCGTCATCAGCATCGTCATCATCATCGTCGTTGTCTTCATTGTTGTTGTTGTTGTTGTTGTTGTTCTTGTTGTTCTTGTTGTAGTTGTGGTTGCTGTTGTTGTTCTAGTTCTTGTTGTCGTTGACATCGTCGTCTTCGTTGTTGTTGTTGTTTTTCTTGTTGTTCTTGTTGGTGTTGTACTCATTGTCGTTGTCGTCCTCGTAGTTTTGTTGTTGCTGTTTTGTTGTCGATGTTGTCGTTGTTGTCGTCGTTGTTGTAGTTGTTGTATTTGTTGTATTTGTTGTTGTTGTTGTTGTGGTTGTTGTTGTTATTGTTGTTGCTGTTGTTGTCTTTATTGTCATCATTGTCGTTGTTGTCATCGTCGTCGGCATCGTCATTGTTGTTGTTGTTGTTGTTGTTGTTGTCGTTGTCTTTGTCGTCTTCATTGTTCTTGTTGTCATCGTCGTCGTCATCATTGTCGTCGTCGATGTTCTTGTGATTTTTTTGTTGTTCTTGTTGTTGATGTTGTTGTTATCGACGTTGTCGTCGTCATTTTTATTTTTGTTGTTGTTGTTGTTGGTGGTGTTGTTGTTGTTGTTATTGTTTTCTTTGTTGTTGGTTTTGTCTTTGTTGTTGTTGTTGTTGCTATTGTCATTTTCATCATTGTTGTTGTTATTGTCGTTGTTGTCGTTGTTCTCATCATTATCGTTGTTGTCGTCTCTGTCATCGTCGTCATCGTGGTTGTTGTTATTGTTGTTGTTGTTGTTGTTGTTGTTTTTGTCGTAGTTGTCGTTGTTGTCGTTGTTCTCGTAATTATCATTGTTACCGTCGTTGTCATCGTCGTCATCGTAGTCATTGTCATTTTGGTCGTCATCGTTGTTGTTGGTGGTGGTGTTGCTGCTGCTAA
>NC_058521.1:276331671-276341671 GCF_904849725.1 Hordeum vulgare subsp. vulgare | reverse complement strand
TTGTTGCTGTCGTAGTTGTCGTTTTTGTCGTTGTTCTCGTCGTTCTCTTCGTTGTTGTTGTTGTTTTTCTTGTTGTTCTTGTTGTTGTTGTTGTTCTGGTCATCGACGCCGTCTTCGTCCTCGTTGTTTTTTTGTTGTTGTCGTTGTTGTCGTTTGTCGGATTTCGGGCTCCGCAAAATCCTAAGGAATCGAACACATTGGCGTGTACGATTATCTCTCTTGGCTTAGGCTCACCTAGCCCGCTAATCGATGGAAACAACGAAGGACTCACTCGAAAGTGAAGGTAGCACAGAACACAACAGTTTACCCAGGTTCGGGCCGTTGCGAAGCGTAAGACCCTACTCCTGCTTTTGGTGGATTGCCTCTCACGGAGGTTGGTGGATGAACTAACAAAGTGCACTCGAGCCTCGAGAGACCAAGTGGCTTGGTGTGTTGCACTTGGGTCGGAATGAACCCCCCTACCAAGTGTTCTACCCTATCTATTATAGCGGAGGCCCGGGTGCTCTTCCCTCATAGCTTCGGTGGTGTCAGTGCACTAGAGACTGGGGTCCCTTATGCCCTAAACTTGTGCACGGGCATCGGCGACGCTCGTGACGACAGTGTACCGGGCAGAGCAGCAGAAAGGCAGTCCAAGACCCGCAAGGCCACACCCTTCCCTGACTGCGAGGGGCGTGCAGTACAAGGGCTCCAGACACAAGTCCCCGGCTAGCCCTCCTTAGCGGGAAGATTCCCAAGGCCCCGGCAAGCCCGCTTCGACAGGAAGACTACCCGAATAATCGCAAGACCAAGGTAAGTTTCCCTTGCCGGGAAGGCTCGCACGACTGGCGAGGCCCCCCCGACAAGCCCTCCTTGCCGGAAAAGTGTTCAAGGCCCCCGGCAAACCCTCCTTGTCGGGGAGGTGACCAAGTCACCCGATGGAGGTTCCAAGCCAGCAAGACCATGTTTGCTCGCCAGGTGTCCCCACCAGTTTCCACCACAATCGGACCGGTCCAGCACAACCCTCGTGTGCCCTTACAAGCCCGAGGTGTCGATTCACCTGGGTACGTGTCGCAACCATCTTGCGGCAGTCGAGGGGTCAGACAAGGCATTTTCTGCCCCTCACACCACCGAAGAAGTAGAGCGGCGAACACTGTTCACTGTGCATCCCGTGAGCACACTGTTGGTGACCCCTTTGCCTATAAAAGGAGGCCCAAAGCTCATTCTTAGGGGTAGAACCTTTTGGGGATCAGAGATTACCTAATCAGCTACTAAGTTACTCTAACAAAACCACCCTACAGTAAGCACACAATACAAACTAAGCAGGAGTAGGGCTTTCCGAACCTGGGTAAAAAGGATCTTGTCGGTGTTGATCGCTAGTTCCGCTCTCCATGTGATACCTTTCTCTCCCCGCCAAACGATCATGGGACTCCTCGAGTTTCCTATAGGTGTTGGTTTTCCCCGGCATCTTTGGCGCGCCAGGTAGGGGGAGCGATGGTTGAGAGCTTCTTCGCGGATTCAAGCAAGCTCCCTCCAGACGCCTGCGCGAGCGCCCTGCTGCGCGAACGCAGGCTAGGGGGACGGAGACCTCGAGCTCGAAGGCATCAAGCTAACGCACCGCTCAAGGACAGTGCGCTGCTGTCTAGGGTGTGCATAGGGGCTCCGGCGAGGCCTCCGACGCATACTCCGACCGACGCACCTCCACGAAGAGGTGCATAGCCGTCGAGAATGCGCCTACGGCCCCCGGAACCCAGGCACGGACTCCAGCCGAACGCTTTCCCCGTCGGAAACATCACGTCTTCGCCAAAGGTGCGGTCGGGGTTTCCGTCAAAACGGCCACGCAGAACAGGAAAATGAGTTATGCTCCGGCAACCCCCCTCTTATACGACAGTCGAGAACTATCGGCAAATAACTTGGTGGAGGGGAAGTTGCCAGAAGAGTATAGTCTGCTGCTTGTCGGGGATCTGAGGCCTTGGCAAAGGACCCAAGCGCCGCGAGGAGAATTGTCGCAGCACGACACTTCACTGATAAGTATTTCACATGAGATTTAGGAGTAGATAGGTTGTTCGCTTTCTGGAAGATCCCAAACCTTGTTTGAGAAACCTGCACGTAGGTGGAACCTTGTCAAGATTAGTGCGCCTTAGTTTTGTTTCGAACTAGTTCAACTACCTGAACGGCCACAGAGTCCCTTCTCACGGTTTCGAACCTGTTCAATAGTCTAAGTGGCTACATAGCACCTTATTTCACCTCGAGCTGCGCTCGATGATCTAATGGTTGCACTGAGTGCAGCAAGGAGCCTTGCCGGTAACGACCCTCAAGCGAACTACTAAGGATCCGTTCCTCAAAGCACTAGCGGCAGGACCAGTCGCACGGGCAAGCTTTCTGAAAATGCAAAAGGCGTATCATTCAAGGAGAAGGATCACACGCAAGGGAAACAAGATTTCATTCATTTGTTTGAAACAAACTCAGACATATCACATGAATGATTTTAGCTACTCTAACCTATTACACTGTCTTTCGGCATGGGACATGCTCGCCGGACAGATGTTCAAGAAGACAAAAAGCAGGACGACCCCTGGTGCAACCCAGGCTGGTTTATCTTGGACCAACACTATGCAGAGGAGAATGGGGGCGGAAGACAGGGCGACCCGAGGCGATGAAGAAGCGAGAGCCCGCAATCGCACCTCCTCAAAGACGAGGCACCAATTCGGGCTCCAGGAGAATAACCCCAACGGGCGGGGGACACGCGTGAGCGGGCCTCGGCGGCAGGGCCGGCAGTTAGTCGCAGCTCGAGGAGTCGTACTCCGACCTGCCCCCCCCCCCGAGATCCTAACGTGCCAAGAACGCCACCGCCGCTGATGTCCTCCTCGTCGCTATCGCTCGAGGAGGGACATTGGGCGCCGCTCGAGCTCTCTTTGCAGCAGCCGAGACGCACACCTGAGCGCCCGCATAACTTAACAGATATCATATTATCCTCCGCTAGCTTGAAACGGAGGATATGCCCATCCTCGAGGCTGTGGGCGCGGGCAAAGGCTTTCTAGCCCCGTCCGAGCAACATGGAGCGGCGCTTCGGGTACTCTGCTTGCACTTGCATAGCGTCGTGGGAGCAACCGTACGTCTGTAACCACAACACACGGGGCTTGGCGGCCTCTATCGCCCTAGCAAAAGGGCGAGGGAGTTGCAAATGGCCCCGCGGGACGCCGTGCAGCTCCACGACGAACTCCAGCGCCGTCCCGTCCGAGTGCCCGCCAAGCACGGGAGAAGACGGAGGTGCTAGAGTAGCACTCCGCCTCCCCCGACCACGGCGTCTGCGACGACCGCGGCTCCTTGCCCCTCCGCCACCACGGACGCTCTGGCTGATGTCGCTGAAGCTGTCGCATGATTCGAGTCAGATCCCCTTGCCGCCCTGGCGGCCGATGGTGGCCTCCCTCGTCCTCTAGCCATGGTAAGGAGCGAGCGCCACCTTGAGCTAGAAAATATTCTATAGATGCAAGCTAGGGGTGGTAGATGTTCCAGGAGCTGATGGATGAGCAAAACCCCCTCGCAAACTCCCTAATTTATAGGGCGGGGCGCAGGGGGCAAGCTCCCCTCACTCCAGAAACCGTCGCCCCTCTCGCCCAATCACCCTTGATCACGGGCAAACAGGAAACCGCACTGCTGGACCGATGCATGCGGGGGCGGGCCATGCCACGACTGCGGCCATTATATCCACGAAATCCACTTGCCTGACCTTTACTACGCATGTTTCACGCGTGGGAGTAACGCGTCAGGAGGTGGGGAGGATACTGTGCGCGCACTTCTCCACCTCGCGTGTTTGATGCGCGACGTGGGGAAGGCCGGCCCGGAACGGCTCGAAAGCTACAGAGTCCCGTGCTGAGGAAGTCCATGCACTACTTTGGGCCTCGCCCAGGAACGCCCCACGCGCGTACGTGGCCTAGTCCTGGGGGCTCCTGTCGGTGCAATAGAGACTGGGGTCCATTGTGCCCCAGACATGTGCACGAGCATCGGCGACGCCCCTGACGGTAGTGTATCGGGAAGAGCAACAAAAAGGCAGTCCAAGACCCGTCGAGGCCACGCCCTTCCCTCACTGCGAGGGGCGCGGAGTACAAGGGCTCCAAACGCAAGGCCCCGGCAAGCCCTCCTTGCCGGGAAGATTCCCAAGGCCCCGTAAACCCCGCTTCATCGGAAAGACTACCCGAAGAATAGCAAGACCCCGGCAAGTTTCCCTTGCCGGGAAGGCTCGCACAAATTGGCGAGCCCCCCCCCCCCCCCCCGGCAAGCCCTCGTTGACGGGAAAGTGTTCAAGGCCCCCGGCAAGCCCTCCTTCCCTCGGAAGTGACCAAGTCACCCGATGGAGGCTCGAGGCCAGCAAGCCCCTGTTCGCTCGCCAGGAGTCCCCACCAGTTTATACCACAATCAGACCGCTCCAGCACATCCCTTGTGTGCCATCACAAGGCCCAGGTGTCGATTCACCTAGGTAAGTGTCGCAACCATCTTGCGGCAGGTCAAGGGTCAGACAAGGCATTTACTACCCTTGACACCACCGACGAAGTAGAGTGGTGAACACTAGTCAATGTGCATTCCGTGAGCACACTATGGTTGACCCCTTTCCTATAAAAGAAGGCTCAAAGCTTATTCTTAGGGGTTGAATTTTTTGGGGATCAGAGACTCCCTAAGCAACAACAACAACAACAACAACACCAACACCAAGGACGACGACGACAACAACGACGACAACAACAACATCAACAACAACAACGACGACGAAGACACAGACAACAACAAGAAGAAGAAGAACAACAACAACGACGACAACGACGACGACGACGACGACAACAACAACAACGACGACGACGACGACGATGACGACAAGAATGACAATGACAACGACGACAATGATGAGAACAACGAGAAAAACGACAACAAGAATAACAACAACAAAAACGACGGCGAAAACATCGACAATGACAACAAAAACAACAACAACAATGATGATGACAACGATGACAACAGCGACAACGACGAGAATAATGCCAACAACGAAAATAACAACGACAACAATGACGACAACAGAGACAACAACGACAATAGAGACAACAACGACAACAGCGACAACAACAACGACGACGACAACAACAACGACGACAATGACGATCACAACAACAAGATTGAACAACAACAACGAAGACGACGACGACGACGACGACAACGACGGCGATGACGACGGAATTGATGACGACGACGATGACGGCGAAATTGGCGACGACTACGCAGGCAACGACGATGACAATGACGACGACGACAACAACACCAGCAACAACAACAACAAGAACAACGACGATGACGACAACAACAACAACGATGACAACAACCAGAACAACGAGAACAACGACAACAACGATAACAACAACAACAACAATGACAACATAGATAAAATGAAAATGACAACAAAAACAACAACAACAACCAATACAATCACAATGATGATGATAACGATGACAACAACGACAACGACAGACGGGAACAATGACAACAACGAGAACAAGAACAACAATGACAACATAGACTACAACAACAACGGCGACAACATCGGCGACCACAATAACCACAACAACGATGAAGACGATGACGACGATGACGACAAAAAGTACAAGAACAAAAACGACAACAACAACAACAACAACAACAACAACATCAACAAAAACGACGACGACGACAACAACAACAACAACAACAACAACAACAATAACAACAACAACAACAACAACAAATACAAAAACAACAATATCAACAACAACAAAGACAACATCGACAACAACGACAACAACAGCGATAACAACAACGATAACAACGACAACAACAACATCGACAACAACGACGATGACGACAACAACGACGATGACGACGACGATGACGACAACGAGGACGACGACGACGACAACAACAACAACAACAACAACAACAACAACAACAACAGTAACAACAACAACGACGATGACGACGACGACGACAACTACAACGACAACAACGACAATGACGAGAACAACGACAAAAACAACAAAAACAACAAAAGCGACAACAACGACAACAACGACATCAACGACAACAACAACAATAAAGACAACAACAATAAAGACAACAACAACAACAACGACAATAACAACAACAAAGACGACGACGATAACGACGACGACGATGACAACAACAACAACAACAACAACAAGCACAATAAGAAAAGCAACAACAGCGATGACGACTACTGCGATGAAGATGACGATAACGATGACGCCGATGATGACGATGACGACAACAACAACAACCACCACCACAACAACAACAACAACAACAACAACAACAACAACAACAACAACAACAACAACAACAAGAACAAGAACAACAACAACAACAACAACAACAACAACGACGACAATAGTAACAGCAACAACATCAATAACGACAAGAAGAACAAGAAAAACAACAATAACAAAAACGACACCGACAACAATGACGAGGACGACAAGGAAGACGACGACGGGAATAACAAGAACAATGACAACAACGATAACAACAATAACGACAACATCGATAACAACAACAACAACAACACTAGAGACAACAATGACAAGAACAACGACAAAAGCGACAACAACAACAACAACGACAACAGAGAAAACAATGACAACAACGACAATACCGACAACAACAACAACAACAACGACAACAGAGAAAACAATGACAACAGCGACAACAACGACAACAATAACAACAACAACAATAAAAACAACCATGACAACAATCACAACGACGACAATAACAACGACGACGACAGAGAGAACAATGACGAGAACAACGACAACAGCGACATCAACAACAACAACAACAACAACAACAACAACAACAACAACAACAACAACAACAGAGACAACAATGACTAGAACAAAGACAACACCGCCAACAACAACAATGACAACAGAGAAAACAATGACAACAACGACAACAATAACAACAACAATAATAACAACAACGACGACGACGACAACAACGACAACGATGACAACAACCAGAACAACGAGAACAACGACAACAACGATAACAACAACAACAACAACAATGACAACAATGACAACATAGATAAAATGAAAATGACAACAAAAACAACAACGACAACCAATACAATCACAATGATGATGATAACGATGACAACAACGACAACGACAGACGGAACAATGACAACAACGAGAACAAGAACAACAATGACAACATAGACTACAACAACAACGACGACAACATCGGCGACCATAATAACCACAACAACGATGAAGACGACGACGACGATGACGACAAAAAGTACAAGAACAAAAACGACAAAAACAACAACAACAACAACAACAACAACAACAACAACAACATCAACAAAAACGACGACGACGACAACAACAACAACAACAACAAGAACAACAATAACAACAACAACAAGAAATACAAAAACAACAATATCAACAACAACAAAGACAACATCGACAACAACGACAACAACAACGACAACAACAGCGATAACAACGACAACAACAACATCGACAACAACGACATCGACAACAACAACGGAGATGACGAAGATGACGACAACGATGACGACAACGAGGACGACGACGATGACAACAACAACAACAACAACAACAATAACAACAGTAAAAACAACAACGACGATGACGACGACGACAACTACAACGACAACAACGACAATGACGAGAACAACGACAAAAACAACAAAAACAACAAAAGCGACAACAACGACAACAACGACATCAACGACAACAACAACAATAAAGACAACAACAACAACAACGACAATAACAACAACAAAGACGACGACGATAACGACGACGACGATGACAACAACAACAACAACAACAACAACAAGCACAATAAGAAAAGCAACAACAGCGATGACGATGACTACGATGAAGACGAGGATAACGATGACGCCGACGATGACGATGACGACAACAACAACAACCACCACCACCACAACAACAACAACAACAACAACAACAACAACAACAACAACAACAATAACAACAACAACAACAACAACAACAACAACAACAACAACGACAATAGTAACAGCAACAACATCAATAACGACAAGAAGAACAAGAAAAACAACAATAACAAAAACGACACCGACGACAATGACGAGGACGACAAGGAAGACGATGACGGGAATAACAAGAACAATGACAACAACGATAACAACAATAACGACAACATCGATAACAACAACAACAACAACACTAGAGACAACAATGACAAGAACAACGACAAAAGCGACAACAACAACAACAACGACAACAGAGAAAACAATGACAACAACGGCAATACCGACAACAACAACAACAACGACAACAGAGAAAACAATGACAACAGCGACAATAACGACAACAATAACAGCAACAACAATAACAACAACGATGACAACAATCACAACGACGACAATAACAACGACGACGACAGAGAGAACAATGACGAGAACAACGACAACAGCGACATCAACAACAACAACAACAACAACAACAACAACAACAACAGAGACAACAATGACTAGAACAAAGACAACACCGCCAACAACAACAATGACAACAGAGAAAACAATGACAACAACGACAACAATAACAACAACAATAATAACAACAACGATGACAACAATCACAACGACGACGACAACAACAACGACGACGACAGAGAGAACAATGACAACAGCGACAACAACGACGACGACGACAACAACCAAGACAACAATGACAACAACACCGACGACGACAACAGAGAGAACAATGACCACAACGACAACAACGACGACGACGACAACAAGAACAACGACGACGAAGACGACGACGACAACAACAACAACAGCAATAACAACCACAACAAAAACAACAACTACGACGACGACAACAACAACAACAACAATGACGACGACAATGACGACAACAACAAAGACGACGACGACAAGGATGACGACGATGATGTTGAAGAGAACGACGACGACGATGATAACAACAACAACGACAACAACAAAAACAACAACAACAACAACAACAACAACAACCGCTACAACAACAACAACAACAACAACAACGATGACGATGATGATGAGTATCACAACGATGACAACAACGACAACGACGAAAACGACAAGAACAATGAAACCAACGACAACTACGAGAACAACAGGACCAACAAGAACAACAACGACAACATCGTCAACAATGACAACACCGAAAACAACGACAACAACGACAACCACAGCGACAACGACGACCACAACGACAACGACAAGAACAACGACCTCATAGACAACAATGACAACAACTAGGACGACGACTACAACGACCACAACGATAACGATGACAACAACGACAACAACGACATCAACAACCACAACGACAACAAAGTCTAGAATGACAACAATGACAACAATAACAATAACACAACGAAACTATGATGACGACGATGACAACAACAAGAACAACTAGAAAAACAACATGAACAACAAGAATAGCAAGAACAACAATGATGACGATGACGATGACGATGATGACAATGACGACAAAAACGACGCCGACGATGACAACGATGCCAACGATGAGGATGACGACGACGACCATGAAGACAACAACAACAACAACAACAACAACAACAACAACAACAACAACGACAACAACAACAACAGCGACGATGACGACAACAACAACAACAACAACAACAACGATGACGATGACAATGACGAAGAGGACGATAACGATGACAACGACGACGATGATGGCAACAACAACAACAACAACAACAACAACAACAACCACCACCACCACCACCACCACCACCACCACAACAACAACAACAACAACAACAACAGCAACAACCACAACAACAACAACAACAACAACGACGACGATGACGACGAGGACGACGACGACGAGGACGACGACAGTTGCAACAACAACAGCAACAACAACAACAAAAA
>NC_058521.1:276276671-276324171 GCF_904849725.1 Hordeum vulgare subsp. vulgare | reverse complement strand
ACAACAACAACAACAACGGCGACCTCAAAGACAACAACAAGAACAAGAACAACGACGACGACAACAACAACAACAACAACAACAATAACAACGACAAAAACAACAACCATAATAAAAACAATAATAACAACAACAACCACGACGATAACAACAACAACAAAGACAACATCGCAACAACCTCAATAACGACACCAACGACAACAATAACAACAACAAGAACAACAAGGACGACAAAAACAACGATAACAACGACAACAACAATAGAGACAACAACGACACCAGCAACAACAACGACGATGATGACAACAACAACGATAACGACGACAACAAGTAGAACAACCACAACGACAACAACTCGACAACAATAACAACAACGACGACAACATCGACAACAACGTCAATAGCTATTCGGGCATATTTCTCCCTAAGTGGTTTTTGTGATTGATGACAATGCCTGTGCGAACTAATCGTGGGCATTGAGCAATGTGCTCCGATCTACCTTTTTTCCATACTCCCCCCCCCACAGTAGTAGGCACTAGTAATTTATTTCTACCGTGGTTACTACAACGGTGACAACAACAACAACAACAACAACCACAACAAAAACAACAACCGCAATAACAACAACCACAACAACAACAACAAGTACAACAACAACAGCGAGAATAATGACAACTACGACAACATCAACAACAACAATGACGAGAATATAGACAACAACATCAACAACAATAGCAACGACAACAACAACAACAACAACAAGGACGACGATAACGATGACAACAACAACAATAATGAGGAAAATGATAACAACGACAACAACAACAACAACAAGAGAGACTACAGCGACAACGACGACAACGATGACGACAACAACAACGACAATGACAACAACAACGACAACAACGAAAACAATAACAACAACAACGACAACATCGACAACAACGTCAACAATGATAGCAACGACAACAACAGCACCCAGAAACAAGGACGATGACAACGACGACAACAACGACAACGATGATGATGGCGACGACGACGACGACGATCACGACAACAACGACGACGAGAACAATAACAATAACAATAACAACAACAACGACAACGAAGACGACGACGACGACAACAACAATAACAACAAAAACAACAACAAAAACCACAACCACCACCACCACAACAACAACAACAACAATAACAACAACAACGACGACGACAACGACGACGAAAGCAAAGACAACGACGATGAAAACAACAACAACAACAAAACAACAATAACAACATCAAGAACAACAATAACAATGACGTAGACGACGGCAAAAATGATGACGACGAGGATGACGACGACAAGAACAACAACAACAACAACAACAACCACAAGAACAACAACAACAACAACAACTACTACTACTACCACAACTACAATGACGACGATGAGCACGACGACAACAACGACAATGACGAGAACAACGACGACAATGATAACAACAACAACAATGACAGCAACGACAATAACAACAACATCAATAGCAATGGCAACACCACCACCACCACCACCACCAACAACAACAACGTCCTCGTCATCATCATCATCATCAACAACAACATCAACGAACATGATTATGACAATGAAGACGACGACAAAAAAACAACAACGATGACAACCACAACAACAACAAGAAGAGCAACAACAACAACAACAACAACAACGTTGACGACGGCAACAATGACGACGACGATGATATAACGATAAGAGCGATAACAACGAAGATGACGACAACGACAAAAAAACAACAACGAAGACGACGACCACGACAACAACAACAACAACAACACGAGCAACAACAAAAACAACAACAACAAAAATAACAACAACAACAACAACAATGAGGACGACGACGATGATGACGTCGACGACAACAACAAGAACAACAATAACGACAACAACAACAACAACAACAACAAAAACAAAAACAACAACAACAACAACATCAACAACAGCAACAACAACAACAACAACAAAAACAACAACAATAACAACCAGAGCAACAGCTACTACAACAACACCAACAACCAAAACAACAACAACAACAACAACAATAGCAACAACAATAACAACCAGAGCAACAACTACTACAACAACACCAACAACCAAAACAACAACAACAACAACAACAATAGCAACAACAACAATAACAACCAGAGCAACAGCTACTACAACAACACCAACAACCAAAACAACAACAACAACAACAACAACAATAGCAACAACAATAAAAACAACAAGAATAACAACAACAACAACAACAACAACCACAACGACGACGACGACGATGAGGAGGACGACAACAACGACAATGACGACAACAATGAGAACTACAACAATTATGACAACGACAAAAACGACAACTATCGGTACACTAGAGACTGGGGTACCTTGTGCCCCAGACATGTACACGGGCATTTGCAACGACCCCGACAACAGCACGCCAGGAAGAGCAGCATGAAAACAACCCAAGGCAGTCCAAGGCGACGACCTTCCCTCACCAAGTTGGGCGTGGCGTACAAAGGCTCCAGACGTGAGGCCCTGGTAAGCCCTCCTTCCCGAGAAGATTCCCAAGGCCCCGACAGGCATGCTTCGCCGGGAAGACTACCCGAAGATTAGCAATACCCCGGCAAGCTTCCCTTGTCTGGAAGACTCGCACAAACTGGCGAGGCCCGAAGCAAGCCCTCCTTGCCGGGAAAGTGTTCAAGGCCCCAGGCCATCCTTCCTTGCCGGGAAGGTGACCAAGTAACCCGACGGAGACACCAGGCGACCAAGTCCCTCTTTGCTCGCCAGGTGTCCCCACAAGTTTCTACCGCAATCTAACCACTCCAGCACACCCCTTGTGTTCTAGCGCAAGGCCTAGGTGTTGATTCACCTGGGAACATGTCACAACCACCTTTCGCCAGGTCAGGGGTCAGACAAGGCATTTATTGCCCATAACACCACTAAAGAAGTAGAGAGGTGAACACTGTTCACTGTACCTCTTGTGAGCACAGTGTTGGTGACGCCTCTGCCTATAAAAGGAGGCCCAAAGCTCATTCTTAAGGGTTGGACCTTTTGGGGATCAGAGACTCCCTAATCATCTACTAAGTTACTATAGCAAAATCACCCTACGGTACGGTCAGAATACAAACTAAGCAGGATTATGGTTTTACTCACCAAGTGGACCGACATCTTTGGCGCGCCAAGTATGGTTGAGAGCTTCTTCGCGAATTCAAGCAAGTTCCTGTGAGATTTTGGGAGATTGAGCACACCACTGCGGTCCCTCAAAGCAGGGCACATCGGTGGTTGCTCTACTTCGCCAACAGCCTCCTGGCGCGTGCGCGAACGCGGGCTAGGGGACACGGAGACCTCGAGCTCGAAGGCACCAGGCTAACATACCACTCCAGGCAGTGCGCTGATGTTGAGGGTGTGCTTGGGGGCTCCGGCGAGGCCTCCGGTGCATACTCCGGCGACGCACCTCAATGAAGAGGTGCATAACCGTCGAGAATGCGCCTACGGGCCCCGGAACCCAGACACGCACTCCAGCCAAATGTTTTTCCCCCGGAAGCACCACGTCTTCACCAAAGGCACGCTTGGGGGCTCCGTTAGTATGACCTGGAAAAACAGGAAAAGGAGTTATGCTCCGACACCCCACTTCTATACAACACTCGAGAACTGTCGGCAAATACCTTTTCGGAGGAGAAGTTGTCAGAAGAGTATAGTCTCCTGCTTGTCGAGGATCTCAAGCCCCGGCAAAAGACCCAAGCGTCGCGGGGAGAAGTACCGCGACACGACAGATAAGTGATAAATTTTACAGATTGATATTTCAGAGTACATAGGTTGTTCGCTTTCTGAAAGATCCCAAACCTTGTCAGGATCAGCGTGATTTAGTTATGTTTTGAACTAGTTCAACGACCTAAACGGCAGACAGCGCCTTCTCACTGTTTCGAACTGGTTAAAACAGTCTAAGTGGCTACATAACACCTTATTTCGCCTCGAGTCGCGCTCGACGATCTAATGGTTGCACTGAGTGCGGCAAGGAGCCTTGCCGGTAACGACCCCTCAAGAGAACTGCTAAGGATCCGTTCCTCAAAGCACTAGCGCCAGGACCAGTCGCGTGGGCAACCTTCCGGAAAATACAAAAGGCGTATCATTCGAGGAGAAGGATGAGATGCAAGGGAAACAACATTTCATTCATTTGTTTGAAACAAACTCAGACATATTACATGAATGATTTTTGCTACTCTAACCTATTACACTGTCTTTCGGTGATGGACATGCTCGCCGGACAGAAGTTCAAGAAGACAAAAAGCAGGACGACCGCCGGCACAACCCAGCCTGGTTTCTCTTGGACAAGCACTATGCGTAGGAGAACGAGATCGAAAGACAGGGCAACCCGAGGGGATGAAGAAGCCAGAGGCCGCGATCGCACCTCCTCAAAGATGAGGCATCGATGCGGTCTCCTGCAAAGTAGCCCCACTCGGCGGGGGAGAGGCGTGAGCGGGCCTCGGCGGCAGGGCCAATAGTCAGTCGGAGCTTGGGGAGTCGTACTCTGACCTGGCACCCCGAGATCCTCACGTGCCAAGAGAGCCACTACCGTCGCCGTCCTCCTCGTCGATATCGCTCGAGCAGCGACATTTGGCGCCGCTCGAGCTCTCTTCGCATCAGTCGAGACGCACACCTGAGTACCCAAAAAACTTGATGGATATCATATTATCCTCCGCTATCTTGAAGCGGAGGATATGCCTATCGTCCAGTCTTCGGGCTCGGTCAAAGGCTTTCCAGCCCCTCCCGAGCAACATGGAGCGGTGCTTCGGGTACTCCGCGTGCACTTGCATAGCGCCATGGGAGCAACTGTACGCCTGCGGCCACAAGATAGGGGGCTTGGCGGACTCCGTCGCCCTAGCCAAAGGGCGAGGGAGATGCAAATGGCCCCGCGGGATGCCGTCCGAGTGTCCGCCAAGCACGGGAAGTGCTGGAGTTGCACTCCGCCTCCCCCGGCCACGGCCTCCGCGGGCACCGGGGGTTGCCATCTTCACCAACCATGCAGCATCCCTGCGCTGCCCTGGCCCTTCCACGCGTCACGCTGGATTCTTCCCTCGTCTGAGCTTGTCAACACCCGACGCACAGGCACGACGTGCTGCTGGTGGCATACGAGCTCAGGTGCCAACACACCACATGTTGGCGCCGTGTCGGAGGTCAAGCGCGCTACCTCAGGCTCTTCGCCGCCGGCGAAGCCCGACCTCGTTCCCGCTCGAACCGTGTCCGTCAGTCTGTATCGCTAGGGCTTGCAACGGGAAGACCGCGCATGCGCTCCCTAAACCTCCACCTGGGCTCACCCCATTGGAGATTCGGCGGGAGCAGATGGGGTGCAAGACTCGGCCCCGTTGGGAGAGCGTCACCCAGTTCCCCCGGTGCACTTCACGGAGTGGGGAGGGAGTACCGGAGGCTCGACTACATCAACCCTCGGGGGCTCACACGGTCCGACGACAACCATATCAGCACACCTACGAGCCACGGAGGAGACCACACGGACCGTGACTACAGCAGGAGACACGAGCGCGACCCCACGAACAGCCACAACGCGAATAGGCATGAACAACTCCATGAGGGTGATCCGAGGGGGTGGCTTAGTGCGGACGCCCGATGCGGATGCACTCGTGGGGCGCACCTGCTTGTTCGGAGCTGCCCCACGCAGATGTCAGGGTCTGGGGACCGGGGACCTCTCGCCTTGGATAGGGTGGATGCACCCTCATGGCCAGGTAGAGGGGCCCAACCTGGGGACTGAGGGTGGAACATACGCCCATGTTCCCGGGCCACACGATCCCAACCTGGGGGACAGATGTGGTATACTCGCCCCCGCCTCCAGGGCCCGCGACGCCCACTTGGGGACGGATGGTGGAACAGAAGCCCATGTTACTGGTGCAGGCTTCGTTCGGTTACCAGCAGGTGTTCGGGTACCCGTCGCTGCCCTTAGGTTGGGCTGGCCCGGCCCTGGGGCGCGGCCTAGGGTACCAGTCAGGGAACCCACGGAGCCCAAGCGAGGCGCGTTGGGGCATCGCCCCACGGTTTAAGCACCGACTACGTGGGCGAGTCTTCCGGCCGATGGATCCGGGGGCTCCCCCTCGCTCGAGGATTCGCTCAGGGCGGGCCAAGTCACGCCGCTACAAACCCAGAGACCACGAGCGGGGTGCACGCCCATGGGGCCGGAATCCCCGGACCCTGCATCAACCCATAACACCTTAGCGCCACCCCTGCGACACCCCGGCGCCACCTCTGCATCGACCCTACATCATCCTTCAATTCTTTCGGAACCTACTTCATCCCATGACAGTCTCACGTAATAACGAGCTGAGGTTGTATACGCCCAGGGCCCCCCGAGGACGCGGAAGGGTTCCACACCATGCCTAGTGGAGAAGGAGGAATCAACACAGTCCCCCAATGACTTTCGGAATCAGGCACCTAATGCCTCTTGGGTAGGGACACTGGCAAGGCCAAAGCATCCTCATGACCTCCCATATACACACCCACTGTGACACTCTCATGTAATAACGAGCCGAGGTTGTATACGCCCACGCCCCCCCGAGGACGCGGAAGGGGTCCACCCCACGCCTAGTGGTAGCCCTATGCTCAGCGCTCGGGGAAGACGGAGGCGATGAATACCTAGGATGTCGGACGCGACTTTTTCTTGTTTCTTCATTGCGTTTTAAGTTGAGGCCCACTAGGGCCTTTCCCTTTCTGTTGTATGTTGAGGTTTCTTTACTTGATGTTTTGAAAAGAAAAGGAGGGCGGGGATTTCGTTTCTATGTTCTCTCGCTTTGCCGAACTCGTGTTCTCTTTCCCCCTTTTTCTCTGATTGGTGTTTCGTGGGAACCTCGGGAGGTCTTCGGTTCTCCTGAGGCAATCACAAAAAGAGGCGGAATGCGGAATCGCTCGAGCACTAGAAAGGGGGCTCCTGGGCTCCGCCTCAGGAGCCTTACCGGTCATAATGTCAATGGCCACTGTTGGGGACGTCCGGGAGATCCGGTCGGCGCCGGGATTGGCGGGGCCCCGCCCTGTGAAGCGCGAGCTCGGTGGCGGCAGGCAAATGTGCGAGACTAGGGCCTAACGACGTAGAGCGGCTTGAGTGTCAAAGGGGCTCCTGAGTAGCATGCCTTAGGGGCCTCACTGGTCACAATGCCACTCAGCCCCCCAGGGCGCCGGGGCTTTACCTTGTGAGGAGAAACGTTGGTAACGGGTTGCACCACACGACAACAGGGAAATGCGTGGGACTGGGACCTATAGACACAGAGTGCCAAAAGGGTCCTCATACCGCCCCAAAAGCAGGAAGGATACACCACGAACGAGCCCACGCTCGCAGGACAAATCATCAGCATGGCGTTATCACAGGATGGCAACAGTCGCCGCGAGTATGGAAGCGTCGCACATTCCTCGTCATCAGGGAAAACGTTAAAATCTATCCACCAGACACGACCTAGCTGTTGTTAAACTTAACACATGTACCTATCAGGAGGACGAGGCTGTGAATCATAAGGACACGTCGTCATCGAAGCCCACGTCACGACCCTCTGGAGCAAGCTTTGTCACCAGGTCTTCCACATGAAGCTCGACCCATTCGGCCAGGGCTAGGATCGTCTCTGGCACCGGATCCAGCACCGAAGCAAAGTCAAAGTTGGGGTCGAGGCGAAGGAGGTGGCTGAAGACGTCCGAGGTGGCCTAACCCAAAAGGTCGCGGCTCTTCTCCTCCACAAGCGCAAGGGCCTTCTCGGCGCCCGCCTCGAGATTTCTCCACGATGCGGTAGAAAAAGCCCAAGCACGTGGAGTCATCGAGAATCTAGGGACCAGAGACGCCTATGTAGCTCAGAGCATGGGAAGCCCTCCGTTCGAGTGACCAGAATATCCTGGAGCGCTTAGGTTGAAGGCTGCGAGCATGGGCTGCCTCTTCGGAAGCCTCTCCAACCAGGGAAGCCACACCTTTCACTTGTTTGCAGATATTAGACAGTTTACCCTCGGCTGTGGCCTGCGCGTCCAGCGCGGCCTGTCGGCTTTCCACTTCCTGATCCAGCCTTCTCTGCAGGGCAATGACCTAAGCTTGAAGGCAGCCACGGCGCTTGAGGAAGCGGGTCTCTTGGAGCCTCAACTTTGAATGGTAATCGAGAAGAAGGGAACATTGAGCCTCCACCACCCCCTTGTCTATCTCCTCCTAATGCTTCGCTTCACAAGAGGCAAGGGATTCCTCGGCAAGCGGCAACAATCGCTCCCTCGTCTCCAGACGCTCCTGCTCCAGGCACCGCACCACCTCTACAAGCACAAGCAAGTCGGCAGATGCTCGAGGACCGGCATGGAAGGACTCCGCCGGCAGGCCCCCCAGGGAGAACCTTGACGGAGCTTGCTCTTCAAGACGGGCGATGAGGGCGCAAAGCTCCCTGTGGCGGTCTTCGGAGGCCCTGCGCCGACAATCAGCCTCATAAGCCTCAGCAAGAGCGCGCTCGCGGGCTTCGACCGCTACAGCGAGGAATGCCTCTGTCTCTGCGCGAGCGCCCTCGTGCTGCAGGCGGCGGAGGATCACGGCGACCTCAAGCTGGCGCCACCCCGACGCAAGGTACTAGCGCTCACCTTCCCGACGGGCTTCATGGCTGGCAAGCCCCGCCCCAGACGTCGAAGCGCGTCGGCACCGATGCGGAGCAAGCCCCATGGTGCGCAAGCGAACCCGAGACAGGCTCCAAAAGCCACCAGGGGTTCTCGCCTCCCGTACAGCGAGCAGGAGAAGCGCGCAAGGAATCACCCGGCCCGAGTCCATGTCCGGGGGCTGGGGCTCCCGTGTGGCTGTTTCATCGCCATTGATCGCCCCACGGTGCCCCTGATCTCCATGCTAGAGGGGTCCAAGGGGAAGGCGTGGCATGGACCCAGGAGGGGCCACAGGCTAGGGGATAGGTATCTCGCCGTAGTACCGGAGGCCGCCACCGAAGAAGACCGCAGAGGGTTCACGTGCATGAGGCTTAGGACACCGAGCCCAGTGGAGTGCGAGAGAAGAGGCCACGAGATACCCGGTGACCTCCGGAGCAGGCGACGCTGATCCGACTCTTAGGACACCAAAGGGAAACCTGAAGAACAAGGGTTCAGAAGTTAGGCACATAAAGGGAGGACGAGGGGGAACATAGGTGCTTAGTCATCAATGGCCATCCACTTCTTCCTCGCCGGAGGCCCTCGTGGCGAGGGGTGGCCGCCCTTGGGCAACCTCCTCTTCCAGCCGGCACGAGCGGCCTAGTGGGGGGACTCGGCAGCCCTCGAGCGAGGCTCGGAAGTAGGGGCACCGCTTTACACCATGGACCGATCACCACCACCAACCCCGGCTTGACGCGACGCTAGAGCCGGGAGGACGGGCGGCGGCAGAACCAGGGTCTTCGGGGGGCCGAACCCCGAGTGGCGCGGCCTCCGGGGAACGCCTTTCCCCCTCAGGAAGGAGCCGACATTCATCAAAGAGCGTCATGTCCACAACAAGAGCTCCCGGGGGCTTGAAGCTATACAGCGGCAGGTCGTTCGGGGGAAACTTGTCAGGATTGTCGCTAGTAAGCCGGCGAAGCGGCTCACGCAAGATATGAGGGGGAAAGGGGACAACTTGGGTCCTCCTCAAGTTGTTGGGCCCTGTGTATGCCCACATGGGGTGGGAGTGGCGCTGGAGGGGCGCAATCCGTTGACAGTTAAACTTGTGCTACAGCATCGCCATCGTCACCCTAGCACGCTCCAGCTTTTCTAGCCGGATCAAGACCGGTCACTAAGCTCTTCGCGCTCCACCCCTGGCTCGGTGTCGCGGGGGTCGGCGGAGGTTGGAACAGAGCTCCGGCCTCGGCAGCCTCAACATGCACCCACTGTCGCTGGAACCCTTCCACTTTGGGGAGGAGCTCAACGTATAGGACCCTGCGGGTTGTTGCATCGACAGTTCTCAAGGACGCACACCCGGAGCACTACACCTCAGAGGTCAACTCAAGGGAGAATAAATGGTAGAGCAATGCCACGGAAGGAGTAACGCCAACAAAAGCCTCGCATAAGAACGCAAAGGCAGAGAGGAGGACCAAAGAACGGGGGTAAAGGTGGAGCGCATGGATCTGGTAATCCGAAAGCACTGCATTGATAAAGCCCGAGAATGGCGGTAGTACACCGGAAATGAGGGCATGAAAATGGAGAGGAACCTCGTGGGACGCCCTCTCCCTCCGAGGCCATGAGCGCGGCCAGATTTGGGTGGCCCCGCACTCATTGAGTTGGGAGCAACTACCAGCTGAACCTTCTTCAACCCCTCGAGGTTGACCACCATTGAGCGTTCTAGCACGGGCCAGGGCGCCGCCGGGACGGTCGGGCCCCACGTGCCTCCACATTTCCCCCCTTTTTGAGACATGACGGAGAGAACAAGGCAACAACGACATCACGCGCGTGGGTTAGAGGAAGAACCGGCGGCTGGATCGACAGAAGGAAGATCCGGTGGCGGAATGGATAGGGGGCGGAGACGGTCGGCAGACACAGGTTAGGAGATGCTGCGCAGAGAGGACGGGCTCGTCGTTATAAAGGCCCAGCCCGCAGGTGTTTAGGTCCCGCGACGCTTCGGGCCACCCTTAAGGCTCCTCCAAGAAGCCAACCCAGGTGCGCCTTGGGCCCGGGGCTACTGTCGGCATTCTGGGAATGGGGGTACCCACAGCTGCCTACCTGCGGCCCAGGAACGACCCGCTTCACCAACCCAAGGTCAACTGGTGCCATGTCTCCCGGGAAGGCCCTCGCGAGTGGCCAAGCCTCACTATAAGGAGCACCATCAGGACCCACAGGGACCTCCTCAGGCCCCTCCGAAGTGGCGGACATTCCAAGGCAAGGCCGGGCCTCATGAGTCAAGGGTGACGCCAGGAAAGGACAGGCGAGCAGCAGATGGTAGGACGAGGCAATTTCCCCTTTAGTGCAAAAGAGGTGCGAGCGTACGAGGGTTCCAAAGGCATCTTCCAAAGGTTTCCCTTCTGGTGCAACGAAGCCACAACTGCCCGCGAGTAGGGAAAACGTCTTCCTCTGGCCCATCCCTGCTGCGCGGGCAAGTACTTTGCACGCGAAGACCACCTTTGGGCAGGGGCACATGTTCCCGTGTCCCCCTTTAAAATTGGCCGCTGTGGAATCCCTTCCCGCCTGTCGGGGAAAACCAACACCTATGGGAAACTCGAGTAGTCCCTTGATTGTTTGGCGGGGAGAGAGAGGTGTGGCATCTAGAGTGCAACTAGCGATCAACACCGGCAAGGTCCTTTTTTCACGGGTTCGGGCTACCTAACGCGTAAAACCCTACTCCTGCTTAGTTTGTATTGTGTGCTTACTGTATGGTGGTTTTGCTACATTAGCTTAGTAGGTGATTAGGGAGTCTCTGATCCCCAAAAAGTTCAACCCCTAAGAATGATCTTTGAGCCTCCTTTTATAGGCAAAGGGGTCACCAACAGTGTGCTCACGGGATGCACACTGAACATTGTTCACCGCTCTACTTCGACGGTGGTGTCAGGGGCAGTAAATGCCTTGTTTGACCCCTGACCTGCCGCAAGATGGTTGCGACACGTACCCAGGTGAATCGACACGTGGGCCTTGTGATGGCACACGAGGGATGTGCTGGAGCGGTCGGATTGTGGTAGAAACTGGTGGGGACACGCGGCGAGCGAGCAGGGGCTTGCTGGCATGGAGCCTCCATCGGGTGACTTCGTCACCTCCCCAGCAAGGAGGGCTTGTCGGGAGCCTTGAAAACTTTCCCAGCAAGGATAGCTTGCCGGGGGGCCTCGCCACTATGTGCGAGCCTTCCCGGCAAGGGAAACTTGTCGGGGTCTTGTTATTCTTCGGGTAGTCTTCCCGGCGAAGCGGACTTGCCGGGGCCTTGGGAACCTTCCCGGCAAGGAGGGCTTGTCGGGGCCTTGCGTCTGGAGCCCTTGTGCTCCATGCCCCTCACAGTGAGGGAAGGGCGTGGCCTCGACGGGTCTTGCACTGCCTTTCTGCTGCTCTTCCCGGTACACTGCCATCACGGGCGTCTTCGATGCCCGTGCACAAGTTTGGGGCATACGGGAGCCTAGTCTCTAGTGCACCAATAGGAGCCCCTCGGCCTGGGCCACGCGTGGGCATGAGGTGTTGCTGGGCTAGGTCCAAAGTAGTGCATGCCTCCCTCAGCAGGGGACTGTGAAGCTTTGGAGCCGTTGCGGGTGGCCCTTCCCCAGTCACGCATCAAACGCGCGAAGTGGAGAAGTGCGCGACAGTAACCTCCCCACCTCCCGACGCATTGCTGCCACGCATGAAGCATGCGCAGTAAAGGTCATGCAAGTGGTGTTCGTGGCCATAATGGCCGTAGTCGTGGCAGGGCCCGCCCCCGCATGCATTGGTGCAGCAGGGCGGTTCCCTGTTCACCGGTGATCATAGGTGATTGGGAGAGAGGGGCGGCGGTTTCTGGAGTGAGGGGAGCTCGCTCCTCGCGCCTCGCCCTATAAATTAGGGAGTTTGCGAGGGGGTTTTGCTCATCCATCAGCTCCTGGAACATCCAGCACCCCTAGCTTGCATGTGTAGAATATTTTCTATCTCCATGTGGCGCTCGCCCCTAACCATGGCTAGGGGACGAGGGAAGCCACCATCGGCCGCCAGGGCAGCAAGTGGATCCAGTCGGATCATGCCACAACTTCAGGGGGTGCAGCTGCAGAGGGCGGCACGAGCGTCCGTGGTGGCGGAGGGGCGAGGAGCCGCGGTCGCCGCTGAGGCCGTGGATGGGGTAGGCGGAGTGCTACTCCAGCACCTCCGTCTTCTCCCGTGCTTGGCGGGCACTCAGACGGGATGGCGCTGGAGTTTGTCGTAGAGCTGCACGGCGTCCCGCGGGGCCATTTGCATCTCCCTCGCCCTTTTGCTAGGGCGATGGAGGCCGCCAAGCCCCCTGTCTTGTGGTTGCACGCATATGGTTGCTCCCACGACGCTATGCAAGTGCACACGGAGTACCCGAAGCGCCGCTCCATGTTGCTCGGGCGGGGCTGGAAAGCCTTCGCCCGGGCCCGAAGCCTCGAGGATGGGCATATCCTCCGCTTCAAGCTAGCGAGGATAATATGCTATCCGTCAAGTTTTACGGGCGCTCAGGTGTGCGTCTCGGCTGCTGCGAAGAGAGCTCGAGCGGTGCCGAATGTCCCTCCTCGAGCGATAGCGACGAGGAGAACAGCAGTGACAGTGGCGCTCTTGGCACGTCAGGATCTCGGGGGGCCAGGTCAGAGTACGACTCCCCGAGCTCCAACTGACTGCCGGCCCTACCGCAGAGGCCCGCTCACACCTCTCCCCCGCCGGGTGGAGTTACTCTGCAGGAGCCAGAATCGAGGCCTCGTCTTTGAGGAGGTGCAATCGCGGGCTCTGGCTTCTTCATCCCCTCAGGTCACCCTGTCTTCAACCCCCATTCTCCTCCGCGAAGTGCTGGTCCAGGAGAAACCATCCTGGGTTGCACCGGGGGTCGTCCGGCTTTTTGTCCTCTTGAACTTCTGTCCGGCGAGCATGTCCCTCGCCGAAACACAGTGTAATAGGTTAGAGTATCAAAAATCATTCATGTTATATGTCTGAGTTTGTTTCAAATAAATGAATGAAATGTTGTCTCCCTTGCGTGTGATCCTTCTCCTTGAATGATACGCCTTTTGCATTTTTCGGAAGCTTGCCCGCACGACTAGTCCTGCCGCTAGTACTTTGAGGAACAGATCCTTAGCAGTTCGCTTGAGGGGTCGGTACCGGCAAGGCTCCTTGCCGCATCAGTGCAACCATTAGATTGTCGAGCGTGGCTCGAGGCGAAAGAAGGTGCTGTGTAGCCACTTAGACTGTTGAACATGTTCGAAACAGTGAGAAGGCACTCTGTGACCGTTCAGGTCGTTGAAGTAGTTCGAAACGGAACTAAGGCGCACTGATCCTCAGAAGGTTCCATCTATGTGCAGGTTTCTCAAACAAGGTTTGGGATCTTCCAGAAAGGGAACAACCTATCTACTCTGAAATGTCATCTGAAATATTTATCACTTATCTGTCGTGCCGCGACACTTCTCCTCACGGTGCTTGGGTCTCTTGTCGGGGCCTTAGATCCCCGGCAAGCAGGAGGACTATACTCTTCCGGCAACTTCCCCTCCGGCAAGGTATTTGCCAATGGTTCTCGACTGTCGTATAAGAGGCGGGTTGCCGGAGCATAACTCCTTTTCTTGTTTTACCTGGTCGTGCTGACGGAGCCACCTAGAGCACCTTTGGCAAAGACGTGATGCTTCTGGGGGGAAAGCGTTCGGCTGGAGTGCGTGCCTGGGTTCTGGGGCCCGTAGGCGCATTCTCGACGGCTATGCACCTCTCCATGGAGGTGCGTCGGTCGGAGTATGCGCCTGAGCGGTGCATTAGCCTGATGCCTTCCAGCTCGACGTCTCCGTCCCCTAGCCTGCGTTGGTGCAGCAGGGCGCTCGCGCTGGCATTAGGAGGTCGTGGTGATGTAGAGCGACCACCGATGCGCCCCTGCATTGAGGGACCGCAGTGGTGCGCTCAATCTCCCAAGATCTGACGCGGAGCTTGCTTGAATCCGCGAAGAAGCTCTCCACCGTCGCTCCCCCTACCTCGCGCGCCAAAGCTGTCGGGGAAAACCAACACATATGGGAAACTCGAGGAGTCCCTTGATCGTTTGGCGGGGAGAGAGAGGTATCACATCGAGAGGGGAACTAGCGATCAACACCGGCAAGGTCCTTTTTACCCAGGTTCGGGCCGCTTGTCGCGTAAAACCCTACTCCTGTATAGTTTGTATTGTGTGCTTACTCTAGGGTGGTTTTGCTAGAGTAACTTAGTAGGTGATTAGGTAGTCTCTGATCCCCAAAATGTTCAACCCCTAAGAATTAGCTGTGGGCCTCCTTTTATAGGCAATGGGGTCACCAACAGCGTGCTCACGGGATGCATAGTGAATAGTGTTCGTCGTCTACTTCTTCGGCGGTGTCTAGGGTAGTAAATGCCTTGTCTGACCCCTGACCTGCCGCAAGGTGGTTGCAAGACGTACCCACGTGAGGTGACACCTTGGCATTGTGTTGGCACACGAGCGATGTGCTGGAGCGGTCGGATTGTGGTAGAAACTGGTGGCGACACCTCGAGAGCGAACATGGGCTTGCTGGCCGAACCTCCATCGGGTGACTTGGTCACCTCCTCGGCAAGGAGGGCTTGCCGGGAGCCTTGAACAATTTCCCGACAAGGAGGGCTTGCCGGGAGCTTTGAACACTTTCCCGGCAAGGAAGCCTTGGCGGGGGCCCTTGCCAGTTTGTGCGAGCCTTCCTAGCAAGGGAAACTTGTCGGGGTCTGCATATTGTTCGGGTAGTCTTCCTCGCGAAGCGGGCTTGCCGGGCCCTTGTGAATCTTCCTCGCAAGGAGGGCTAGCCGTGGCCTTGCGTCAGGAGCCCTTGCATTCCATGCCCTCGGAGTGAGGGAAGGGCATGGCCTCGGCGGGTCTTGGACTGCCTTGCTGCTGCTCTTCCTGGTACATTGCCGTCACGGGCGGCGCAGATGCCCGTGCACAAGGGACCCTAGTTTCTAGTGCACCGATACCGCTGAAGCTATGAGGGAAGAGGACCCGGGCCTCCTCTATAATAGAAAGGGTAGAACACTTGGTAGGGGGTTCATTTCGACCCAAGTGCAGCATACCAAGCCACTTGGCCTCCGGAGGCTCAAGAGCACTCTGTTAGTTCACCCACCAACCTCCGTGACAGGCAATCCACCAAAAGCAGGAGTAGGGTTTTACACTTCGCAGCGGCCCGAACCTGGGTAAACTGTTGTGTTTTGAGCTAACCTCACCTTCGAGTGAGTCATTTGTCGTTTACATCGAGTAGCGGGCTTGGTGAGGCTGAGCCAGGAGAGATCGTCGTACACGTCCCGGTGTTCCATTCCTTAGGGTTTTGCGGAGCCCGAAATCCGACAAACGACAGCAACGACAACAAAAAATAATGAGGCCAACGACGATGACGATGACCACAACAACAACAACAAGAACAACAAGAAAAATAATAACAACAACAACGAAGACGACGACGAGGACGACGATAACAACAACAACAACAGCAATAGCAACAACAACAGCAACAATAATAGCAACAAAACAACAAGAACAACAACAACGACGACGACGACAACGGCAACAACGACGATGATGCGACGACGACGAAGACGGTGACGACGATGATGACGATGAGGACGACGACGACGACAACGACGACGACGACAACAACAACAACAACAACAACAACAATAACGAAGATGACGACGACGATGACGACGATGACAACGAGAACAACAACAAGAAAAGCAACATCCGCAGCAGCAACAACAACAACAACAACGACGATTACGAGAACGACAGTGACTACGATGACGACGACGACGAAGATAAGAACGACAATGACGAGAACAACGACAACTATGACAGCAACAACAACAATGATAACAAGAACGACGACGACAACAACGACAACAACAACAGAGACAACAACGAAAACAACAATAAGGATGAAGACAACGACGACAACGACGACAACAACGACAACAACGACAACAACAAGCACAACGGGAACAGAGACAATAACAACAAAAACAACAACAACAATAACCAGATCGACAACACAGACAACAACGAAAACAACAACAACAACAACAACAAACAAGACGATGACGACAACAACAACAACAACAACAACAACAACAACAATGACGACAACGACAACGAGGACGCTAACGATGACAACGTCGACCACGAAGATGATGACGACATCCACAACAACAGCAGCAACAACATCAACAACAACAACGACAACAACAACAACAACAACAACAAAAACAACAACAATAACAACAACAACAACAAAGACGACGACGACGACTACAATGATTAAAACAACGACAATGACGAGAACAACGACGACAAGAACAACAACAACGACAACAGCGACAATAACAACAAAAGCGCGAGCAATGACGACAACAACAACAGCAACAACAACAACAACCATAACGAAGACGACGATGATGACAACAACAACAACAACAACAACAACAGCAAAAACAACAACAACAACAACAACAACAACAAAAACAACAACAACACAACAATAACAACACCAACAACAACAAGAAGAAAAATGACGATTAAGATGATGACAACAACATCGACGACAACTACGACAATGACAAGAACAATGGCAACAATGAGAACAACACCAACGAGAACACCAACAACGACGACAACGACAACAGTGACAACAACGACAACAAGGACATCAACGACAACAACATCAACAACAACAACAATGACGAAAATAACGACAATGGTGAGAACAGCAAAAACATCGAGAACAACAACAACAACGAAAACACCGAAAACAACGACAACAGTGACAACAACAATGACGATGACAACAACAAGAACAACAACAACAACAACAACAACAACAAAACAATAACAAGGGCGACAACGACGACGACAACAACAATGACAATGACGAGAACAACGAGAATAACGACAACAAAAACAACAACGATAACAACAACATCAACGACAAGAAACTCATCAACGACAACAACAACAAAAAACAATGACGACGACGCCAACGACGACAACAACAAAAACAATAACAACAACAACAACTAAAACAACAACAAAAACAACAATAACAACAACAACCACAACGTGAACAACAACAACAACAACAACAACAACAACAACAACCACCACCACAACAACAACAACCACAACAACAAAAACAACAACAACAACCACAACATGAACAACAACAACGACGACGACGACGAAGATGACGACGGCAACAAACGACAACGATGACGACATCAACAACAACAATGACAATGAGAACGACGACGACAACAGCGACAACAACAACAACGACGACAACAACAATAAGGATGACGACGAGGACGACGACGAGGACAACGACGACAACAACAACAACAACAACAACAACGATGACGACGACCACCACCACCACCACCACAAAGATGACGACGACAGCCACAACAACAACAACAACCACCACAATAACAACAACAACAACAACAACAACAACCACAACGAAGAAGACGAAGACGACGATGACGACGACGACGACAACGACAACAACAACAACAACAACAAGAACAACAAAAACAACAACAAAAACAACAACAACAACAACAAGAAGAAAAACAACAACAACAACAACAACAAAACAACAATAACAATAACAACAACAAAAACAGCAACAAGGACGACGACGAGAACGACGACAACAACGACAATACTGAGAAGAACGACAACAACGATAACAACAACAACAACGACAACAATGACATCAACGACAACAACGGTAACAGCGACAACAACAACAACAACAACATCAACAACAAAATGAAGGCGACGACGACGATGAGAACAACAACAAAAACAACAAAAACAACAACCACAACCACAACCACAACGACAACAAAAACGATGACGACAACGACAATGACGAGAACAACAACAATGATAAGAACAACGACAATGACAAGAACAACGACAACAAGGACAACAAAAACAATGACAACAACAACAAGAACGAAAACAACAACAACAATGAATACAACAACAACAACAACAAAAACAACAACAACAACAACGAAGACGACGATGATGACGACGACGACAACAACAACAACGACAAGAACAACAACAACAACGACAAAAACAACAACAAATAACAACAAAACCACAACAATAACAACAACAACGACGACGACAACGACAACAACAACAACAACAACAACAACAACAAGGACGACGACGATGATGATGACGACAACGATGCCAACACCGATAATGACAAGAACAATGGCAACAACGAGAATAACAACAACCACAAGGACAACGGTGACAACAACGACAACAAGGACATCAACAACGATGACGACAACAACAACAACAACTAAAAAACCAAAGACGACTACAGTGATGAAACAAACGACAATGATGAGAACAACGAGAACATCGACAACAACAACAACAATTAAAACACCGACAAAAATGACAACAGTGATAGCAACAACCAGAACAACAACAAAAAACAACAACAATAACAAGGACGACAACGACGACGACAACAACGACAATGATGAGAACAACGAGTACAATGACAACAACAACAACAACAATAACTATGACATCAACGACAACAACCTCATCAACGACAACAATAAGAAAAAAAACAATGTGGACGACGACGCGCGGACGACGACAACAACAACAACAACAACAACAACAACAACAACAACAACCACAACAACAAAACAACAACAACAACAACAACGACGACGACGACGACGACGGCAACAACCACGACAACAATAACAACAACAACAACCAGGATGACAAGGACGACTACGATGACGACGACGACCACCGCCACCACCACGAAAACGATGGTGAAAGCCAGAACAACAACAACCACAACAAGAACAACAACAGCAACAACAAAAACAACAACAACAACAATAACAACGATGATGACAACAACAACAACAACAACAACAATAACAACAACAACAACAGTGACAACATCGACAAAAGCGACAACAACGACAACAACACGAAGAACAACAACAACTACTAGTACAACAACGAAGACGACGATGACGACGACGACGATGACAACCACCACAACAACAAAACAATAATAACCATAACAACAACAACAATGACGACAACCACAACAAAGAAGACGACGACGATGACAACAACGACAACAACAACAACAACAAAACAACAATAACCATAACAACAACAACAACAACAACAAGAACAACAAGCAGGACGACGAGAACGACGACAATGATGACAAGAACGACAATGGCGAGAACATTGACTACAACAATAACAAGAACAACAAAGAGAGCAACGACAACAATGGCAATAACGACAACAACAACAATAACAACAACAATGAAGGCGACGACGACAATGACGACAACAACAACAAAAACAACAACAACAACGACAACAACAACAATAACAACGTCGGAGCACTAGTACCCCAGACTTGTGCACGGGCGCGAAGAGCCCCCGCCGGCAGGGCATGGCAGGACCCAGACAAGATAGAACCCGCAAGATTATCCAGGCCTTGGCAAGCCTGCTTTACCGGGAAGATGACCAAGGCCACACCCATTTGGTGGGCGTGATGAACTGACCAAGTATAAGACCTCGGCAAGCCTCCCTTGCCCGGATGAAGACCCAAGACCCCGGCAAGCTCCTTGCCGGGATGACAAGGCTGGGCACTAGAGGGCAACCGCTCTTGCCACAGTGCCATCGCCCCAAGTTCCAGCGCCTTCCGCATGCGCTAGAGCAGCGTCCAGGTGTCGAAACAACGGGATACGTGTCTTGACCAACACATCACTAACTTGGACAAGAGGTGCATTTAATGATCCTGACAGCGGTAGATGGATAAGCATTGCTCTAGGTTCACTGTAACTCCTCGTGACCCTACCATCGAGCACTGTAGGTGACCCCTTTGCCTATAAAAGGAGGCCTTTATCTCATTCAGAAGGGGTTAGACTCCTTGGACATTGACTCATAACACAATCATCAACAGTCACTCTAACAAACAACAAAACGCTTACAATCAGACAAGCAGGACCTAGGGTTTTACGCGTAGGCAGCCCGAACCTCGGTAAAAAGGCTTGTCGGGTGCTGATCGTTAGCTCTGCTCTTCACATCACCTATCCCCGCGGTACGATCACAAGGGTTTCACCTTGATTCCCATAGGTGTCGACCTCGCACCGCCGACATCTTCGCCACGCCAGGTAGGGGGCGTGGAGTCTTGCTCAAATCTGAGCAAACGGAGGCTCCAAAGCTGGCGCCGTCGGGCCGATGTGTCGCTCGGGGCCAACGTGCAGCTGTCGAGGGCGTGCCTGGGCGCTTCACAGAGTCCTCGGTGCATACTCCGGCGGACGCACCTCTACCGAGTGATGCATAGTCGTTGAGGATGGGACATGCGGTCCCGAAGCCACGGCGCGCACTCCATCGTAAGTGTTGCGCCCCTGAGAGGGTCGAATCGTCTCCCAAGATGTGCTCGGGGGCTCCGCCAGCCCAACCTAGCACGAAGAAGGCAAAGGGGTTACACCCTGGCCAACTTTTTCTCCAAACGACGGTCACACACTGTCGGCAAGAAGTCTTTGCCGGAGAAAAAGCCGCCGGGAGCAGTAATTTCCTACTTGTTGGGTACTCCGACGCCCCAACAAAAGATTCAAGCGCCATGCAACCACGACGTGAGCAGGTAAGTTTTAAGTTTGAGATTCAGATCTGAAGTAGATGGATTCTTTGTTTTTCCCTTTAAAAGTTTCCAATCTTTGTGCATGGCGTCTGTGCATACTGGGACCTTTCCAAAGATCAGTGCACCTTGTCTTTGTTTCGAACTCGTGGTCAAAGATGCTATAAAGATGCTTTGTGTGTCTCAAACATCACAACATAACTGGGTGGCTATAAAGATGCTCTACAGGTATCTCTGAAGGTCTCTGTTGAGTTAGTATGGATCAAGACTGGGTTTTTTCACTCCATGTGATGGAGAGGTATCTTGGGGCCCACTCGGTAATACAACATCACACACAAGCCTTGCAAGCAATGTGACTTAGTGTAAGTCGCGGGATCTTGTATTACGGAACGAGTAAAGAGACTTGCCGGTAAACGAGATTGAAATAGGTAGGCGGATACTGACGATCGAATCTCGGGCAAGTAACATACAGAAGGACAAAGGGAATGACATACGGGATTGTATGAATCCTTGGCACTGAGGTTCAAACAATAAGATCTTCGTAGAATATGTAGGATCCAATATGGGCATCCAGGTCCCGCTGTTGGATATTGACCGAGGAGTCACTCGGGTCATGTCTACATAGTTCTTAAACCCGCAGGGTGTGCACACTTAAGTTTCGACGTTGTTTTATGCGTATTTGAGTTATATGGTTGGTTACCGAATGTCGTTCGGAGTCCCGGATGAGATCACGGACGGCACGAGGGTTTTCGGAATGGTCCGGAAACGAAGATTGATATATAGGATGACCTCATTTGATTACCGGAATGTTTTCGGAGTTACGGGGAATGTACCGGGAATGACGAATGGGTTCCGGATGTTCACCGGGGGGGGGGGGGCAGCCCACCCCGGGGAAGCCCATAGGCCTTGGGGGTGGCGCACCAGCCCTTGGTGGGATGGTGGGACAGCCCAAGAAGGCCCTATGCGCCATAGATAGTAAATCAAAGAGAAAAGAAAAAAAGAGGTGGGAAGGAAGAGAAGGACTCCACCTTCCAATCCTAGTTGGACTAGGATTGGAGGAGGACTCCTCCTCCCGTAGGTGCGCAGCCCTTGGGGCTCCTTGAGACTCAAGGCAAGCCTCCCCTCCCTCCTCCTATATATATGGAGCTATTAGGGCTGATTTGAGACAAGTTTTCAAGGCAGCCCGACCACATACCTCCACGGTTTTACCTCTAGATCGCGTTTCTGCGGAGCTCGGGCGGAGCCCTGCTGAGATTAGATCACCACCAAAGCGCCGTCACGCTGCCGGAGAACTCATCTACCTCTCGGTCTCTCTTGCTGGATGAAGAAGGCCGAGATCATCGTCGAGCTGTACGTGTGCTGAACAAGGAGGTGCCGTCCGTTCGGCACTAGATCATTGGACGGATCGCGAAACTATTCGTAGGACGGTTCATAGGGCGGATCGAGGAACGAGAGGACGTTCCACTACATAAACTGTGTTTCTTAACGCTTCTGCTGTGTGATCTACAAGGGTACGTAGATCGGATATCCCCTCTCGTAGATGGACATCACCATGATAGGTCTTCGTGCACGTAGGAAATTTTTTGTTTCCCTTGCGACGTTACCCAACAGGTGAACCTCGAGGGGTTGAAGAAGGTTCAGCTGGTAGTTGCTGCCAACTCAGTGATGTGGGGCCACACAAATCTGGCCGAGCTCATGTCCTCGGAGGGAGAGGGCGTCCCCCGTGGTTCCTCTCCATTTTCACGCCCTGATTTCTGGTGTAGTGCCGCCATTCTCGGGCTTCGTCAATGCAGTGCTTTCGGATTACCAGATCCGTGCGCTCCACCTTGACCCCCATTCTTTGGTCCTCCTCTCTGCCTTCGCGTTCTTGTGTGAGACTTTTGTTGGTGTTACTCCTTTCATGGCATTGCTCTGCCATTTCTTCTCCCTTGAGTTGACATCGGAGGTGCAGTGCTCCGGGTGTGCGTCCTTGAGAACTGTCGATGCAACTACTGGAAAACAGTTTTTTCCAATATGCCTAATCTTTGCCGTCTGCTAGCTGATGGCAAAGAGTGTCTTGCCGTCAGCTTCAACAAAGGAGACGGCAAAGCACTAGCTGATGGCATAGAGTGTTTTTGCCATCAAGGACATCTTTGCCGTCAGCTAGCAGACGGCAACGAGTCTCACAGCGGACGGTAAAGATATAGATGGGCCCACCTGACCGCAGGTTGGTTAGGTCAAACTAGAGTCGCTTCTTTGCCGTCTGCTAGCGGACGGCAAAGAGTCCGGAGGCAGACGGCAAAGAGCTAACTCCGTTAACGGCACCTTCCCCCCACCCCGCCCCTCTCTCTCTGTAACGGCTCACCCCGCGCCCCCCCCTCTCTCTCTCCCAATACCGACGCCCACCGGCCACCGTCGCCCCCGTCGCGCCACCGTCCCCGTCGCGCCGCCACCCCTGTCGCCCCCACCGCCGCCCCTGTCGCCCCACCGCCGCCCCTATCGCCCTCGCCGCCACCGTCACGCCACCACCACCGTCCCGCCGCTGCCCCACCTCGGCCCCGTTGTCGCTGCCCCACCACCGTCGCGCCGCCGCCCCGCCACCCCCAACAGCCCCGGCCCCGCCACAGCCGCCCCTCCCGGTGAGCCCCCACACCCCCCCCCCCGCACCCGCATTATTTTTGTTAATTAGTAGATAGTTTATTGGTAGATTTTGTTTTGTTAATTAGTGGTAGCTTGTTAAATTAGTTAGGTTAGTTAGTTAGCTTGGTTAGTTAGGTGGAGGAGGAGAAGAGGAGAAGAGGAGGAGGAGGAGGACGAGAAGAGGAGAAGAAGAAGAGGAGTAGGAGGAGGAGGAGGAGGAGAAAAAGAAGAAGAAGAAGAAGAAGAAGAAGAAGAGAAGAAAAAAAGAAGGAGATGAAGAAGAAGAAGAAGTGTGGGGACCCCGACTGGTATGTCGAGATCGCCGTGCCCAGTGATCCCAAGGATCAATGCTCACTGAACACAGATACTGAATAATAGAGTCTTACATCCATACATACCGTTTGATACAATAAATGACCACTTCGGTCAAGTCTTACATACATAGGGCCTTAAAGGCCAAAGCACAAAACTAGACCAATAGCGGAATTATTGGTTGAAAGCGTGAACCCATGCCATCAGCCTTAACCTACAGGCATTCTGACTTGGAAGCATCCTAGCTCGCAAGAACGTCACCGAGTTAATCTTCACCATATCCTGTCTTCCACACCTGGTCAATGAAATAACCAGTGGCAAGCCAATGAGTACTTTGAATGTACTCGCAAACAGCCCATGATACGAACAATGAAAGTGAAGGATAACAGTATCATGCATATTTAGTGTAACTCAACTTGGTGGAATGATCATGTATACGCACCAGGTTAAAGAATTACTTTTGAAGAGCAGGTTACAAATATCAACATTTCTGCTAATGGCTGAACCATCCGGGTTCACCCTATATGCCAAGTCATCGGACTTCTCATAACCTCAATGTATTAATGAGGGCTAAACCATCCGGGTTTACCCCATATGCCAAGTCACCGAACTTGGTCATATTATTACTCTCACAACAACACCTTTTTAACACCACACACACACACACTTTTGGTTTATGCGGAAACTCTGGACGTAGTTTAAGCAGCACCACCCAACTGTCCTTGACCGTGGACACTACTATTCGAATAGTTTACACTCTGCAGAGGTAGTACGCTGGACCCATGAGAAACGGGAAACTTCCGTGTCATCCACGACTCGCGGTATATCACATATACCCGAGGTAAGTACCCGATCATCATCTTTCCCCTGACGATACTAGACAAAGAGGTCCACTCGATTGGTACCCAGCCCACATGTTGTACGTCTTACGAGCACCGACTCTGGACAGTATCAACCATGCAGGACCAACGGTGTGCCTAGAACTCATAATAATGGCATAGTCGTCCTACCTGGCACGACCCCATCACGAGAGTGACACCGATCACTCCGGCCACTAGTAATGTGGCTCTTTCCTAGTACCAACCAGAGTAATCAACAAAGCTCCGTCCCATAAAGGGGTATCGTGGTCGTACTAGTAAGGTTGGGACGGTCGACACATCATAAATCTAATCCCATTTCCGAAACCATACTCGCACAAAAACACCGGTGCATCACTTCACCAAAAGTGATCACCAACTCATCATCACCCTCGGGCATTAGTGGCACCCGACGGGGTTTTCATAAACTCTTTATTTAACTCATCATCATGCTTGTGATAATATGCTCTATCTTTACTTGTCAACATGGTAATAACATGACCCTCACGGGGTAGGGTCAAGCTCAATGCAATGATCTTATAACTCTACTAGTCAACATGACAGTAGCATGATCCTCATAGACAGTAGGGTCAGCTCATCATGTTTGTGCTCCAAGGAGCCATGTGAATATCATTACTATCATGCAAGTGCTTTGATGAAGCCTTCGGTACCATCACATCAATGATGAACCGGCACTGTGATCACATGCAACGGGAAAATACTTGCTATACTAGCATTCTCACGCCCAAGATGCGACCCTATCCTCAATTTGGCATGAAGGCCTTGTCAGGGATAGAAGCGCATCTCGTCGTGTCGCAAGAATGGATATCGTTACAAGTACATGTACTGAAAAGAAGAGATATATAAAGAGTTGGCTTACACTCGCCACAAGCTACATCAGAGTCACATCAGTACATTACATATCATCAAGAGTAAGAGCAGGGTCCGACTACGGACGAAAACAAACAACAAAAGAAGAACGACATCCATCCTTGCTATCCCAGGTTGTCGGCCTGGAACCCATCCTAGATCGATGAAGAAGAAGAAGAAGCAACTCCAAATGAACAATCAACGCGCTCGCGTCACGTAACCTTTACTTGTACCTGCAACTGGTGTTGTAGTAATCTGTGAGCCACAGGGGACTCAGCAATCTCATTTCCAAAGGTATCAAGACTAGCAAAGTTTAATGGTTAAGGTATGGTTAAGTGGTGAGGTTGCAGCAGCGGCTAAGCATATATTTGGTGGCTAAACTTACGAGTACAAGGAATAAGAGGGGAAGATCTACGCATAGCGGACGTGGCTACAGATGATCAAATGAATGATCCTGAACACCTACCTACGTCAGACATAACTCCACCGTGTCCTCGATCGGAGAAGGAACTCACGAAAGAGACAGTCACGGTTACGCACACAGTTGGCAAGTTTTAATTAAGTTAACTTCAAGTTATCTAGAACTAGTGTTAAACAAAGCTTCCACGTTGCCACATAACCGCGGGCACGGCTTTCCGAAAGATTTAACCCTGCAGGTGTGCTCCAACTAGTCCATCACAAATTACCACAAACCGCATAGAAATCCTCAATCATGAAGCTCGCGATCTCGTCGGATTCCCTAGTGGAAAACCTCAACTTTGAGATTACTCAAAGCATCACCGGAATCCCGATGCACAAGATATCTCGTCAAAGGTAAAACTAATCCAGCAAGGCTGCCCAGCGTGTTGACGATCCCGATAGGAGCCGCGTATCTCGTTCTCAGGACACGACAGATGGAACTAGCTACGGGTGCCAAACCTCGAGTTTCCCCGTGGTGGCCCCGCAGGCAGACCGTTTGGGACCAACAACATCAGCACTAGCCCCCCTATTTATGTAAAATTACTCCTCGGGTTCATGACGCCCTATGCATTTCAATATTAACAAAATTATTATGTTGGGAAAATATAGAACCAATGTTGGGCCTTGCGAGACCAGCTTTAATCTAAAACGAATTATCAAGGGGGTCCCCATAACAACCCCGATCGTGTTAGGAGCGCTCGTTTATGGAACATAACACCGGTAGCCGAAACTAAGGGGGCAAAGGTGGAACAGAACACCAGGCTAGAAAGGCTGAGCCTTCCACCTTTTACCAAGTATATAGGTGCATTAAATTAAATAGCTTTAATATGGTGATAAGACAAGGGACCCATTTTATCACATGGAAGCAACTGCACCTGCAACTAACGTCGCTAACAACATGGTTAAGCAAGCAATAACATAGCCAATCAGTGGTTTGCTAGGTCGAACAGGTTGAGGGTAATCATGGCATTGTTGAGAGGCTGATATTTAACATGTGGTAGGCAACGAGACATCATCGATAGAAGCGATAAAACTAGCATGGCAATGATAGAAATGGTATCTAGGGAAATGATCATCTTGCCTGAGATCCCGCTTGGAAGAAGAACAACTCGGTGGAGTCGGCAGACCATCGTAGTCGAACGGTTCCTCACATTCCGACACGCTTGCGGAACTCTATCGAGACGGAGAAAACCGAAAACAACATCAACACATATATTCACCACACGATGCACAACACATATGATGCATGAACGGACTAATGCAAGGCATGACAATCACAACAATCAAACACTACATATTAAGTGAAGCTCAATATGCAACGAATTGCATATTGACGAAACTCCACGTTAATTATTTAGTTCATTACCGGTTATCTACACGGCAATATTAATGTTGTCAAACATGCAAGAGGTGAAGCGGAAATTAAACTACCTATCTAGGCATTTTAAGTGAGGTCGGAAATGACATATAGCATCTCCGAGACGACCTCACATGTTAATTTATAATTCTGTCCAGATCTGAATTAACACATTTAATTAGTTGTTAAACAGAAAATCAAATAGGCTCACGTGATTCTACGCTTCAAGGAAAGCAACATACACGTAAAGAACATCTCCAACGGAGCTACGGATCAAAAGTTACAAGCACCGCAAGATATGATGGCATGAATGCAAAATGTGTGCAACGGCGGCTACGAGCACTTCAAAACATCCAACCAGCAAGGGAGAATGAACTACACGAGATCCTAAGCAAGTTTCATATAGGACACGATCAAATCGGAGCTACGGTTCAATATCTACAAGCAAAACAAGAAAACACTACAATCTGCCAAAATCAGCCACATAGCATTTTCTACGCCCCACAACTACAGCTACTCAACTCCGATATGCACAAGCAAGGCATGGAATGGAAGAGGGCAAGAAGCACTACTACAAACATCTAACAACAACTAGCGTAGCAGCAAGGAGCGCCAGGAAAAGAAGACACAAAATGGCTTCCCACACACTATTTCAGACTTAGTGAAAATTACACCTCCTGAAAGTGCAGTTTTCAGCCTGAAGCTATATTGACAGCAGCATAACCCTAAGCTACAGGACACCAAATGGCATGAAACTTCACAGCATGCTAGAGAAACACAAAGGGTACAACTAACTCCATTGGACCAACCCCAAAAGAGCTACAGAGCACAAGATGCAAGCAAGACAAGACAGCAACAAAATATAACAGATTCCAGACTTAGAAATATTTCAGCTCCTCCAAATCAGCACTATTTCTAGCAACTTGAGAGCAAGAAAAACACATCTAAACATGCATTTCTATTGCAACCAAAAATACCAGGGGCTAAACAAAACATCCAAGATCAACTCTCTAGTTGACAACTAATTCAAACGAGGCACGGAATAAACCCTACGAATTAAACAAAAGGGCAACTAAGGAAAATATCTCGCGAACTAACTTGCTCTAATGCTAAAACTAATTGCACAGGGATTTTTCTACCCCGGATACATATAAAATATGTGGGGTTTGCAACACGAAATAACGCCACACATTAATGCGTGATAATCACCTAGATACGGGAAAATAAACTACTGGCAATCCATACACGCAAAAATACAAAAGACTGGTCTAAAATACATGATAAAATGGTCCCTAAAACACAGACATTTTATCTACGGCATACGGACAATACGGTCTAGCGCAAAAAATAAATACGGCGTCTATCCTATATAGACAGCACGGTAAACAATGCATATGGCACGCTAAACTACGTCAAACACATATGCAAGTTTTAAATTCGTGTTCTATGTGCGAAACTACCACAAAACCATGTAAAATACGCGTCGATCCGATTTACGGTTTAAAAGTTACGGGGGTTTAACTATTTAGCTAAAACCTGAAATACAACTAATTCGGAAAATCCTAAATTCTAACGGGCCGAATCTGGTGGGCGCAACATAGCAATTACACGGCTGGGGCGAGGGATAGGGCTTGTGGGACTCACCTTGCTGGCGGGGGTTTGGCCTTGCAGCTTGGGCCGAGGAGAGGCGAGGCGGAGGGACGCTTGTGCGGGCCGGCTGCGAGGAGGCCGAGCTGGCCTGGCTCTGGAGCCAGCTGGTCCGACCCACAGCGGTGCAGGCCAGCTGCGGGGTGCTGGAGGCCGCGGGGGTTGGAGGCGCTGGGACAGCCTCCCTCGTCGTGCCCGAGGCACGATCCTAGCGGCGGCGCGGCCTCCAGCGGACGGCAGCGACGAACTCCCGGCCGACGGGGCTGCAGGCGACCGGCGGGGCCGAGGCGGCGCTGCTCCGGCGTGAGGCACGGCAGGGCCCGGGCACGGCAGCGCGCGACTGCAGGGAGACCCGATGGGGATACAACCGGCGGCGGCGGAGGAGCTGCTCCCCGGCGCAGCTCCGGCCCTCGGGCGAGGCGCTGGGGACGGGGCAGTGCGACCGGGCTGGGGCACCGCCGGCGAAGGGGTTGGAGAACAGGAGGAGGCCGACGGCTAGCCTTGCTGGCAGTGCTGGAGAGGAACTCGGGAGGCAGGGAGCTCGACAGATCGGGCGGCAGCGGCTCAGGCTTGCGCGGCGGCGCGATGCGGGCTCGGGCGGGCTCCAGATGGGCCTTGCGGGCCCACGGCGGCTGGGACTGGTGGGGGAGAGAGAGAGTGTGGGGAATTAGGGTTAGGTGGTGCGGATTTCGAGAAGGAGAGAGGAGTGGCTCTCTAATTAATGGCATGGGGCTATATATAGACAAACGGGGGGGCTCGGTTAACCGGAATCGCGCTTCGGATCCAACCGCGGGATCGGATCCGGACGATTCCGAACGCGGGAATGGGTACGTGGCCGTGTAGAGGGGATATCCGGAGACGAGAGGGCGAACGGGCCACGCGGCAACGAGATTTCTAAAACACCGATGACGTCCGACGGTAGACCGAATATAGTGCCACTACGGTCGACCGTTCGGGTACCAAACGGTCTCCGATCGCGACAAAATTCGACAGGCGGCCTAGCTATATCTAATCTCGACCGCGTGCCAAGTTTCACCTCGATCAGAGAAATTTTTAAACGCACTTTAATAATAGGGTTTCGACGGTGCCGCCGGCGCGTACGAGTGCGGTCAGGCTCGGAATGAACAACGACGCGAACCGGCAACTAACAACGCAAGTTTTGAAAACGGGCGGCAACGGGGTGCCGATGCAATGCTGATGATGCACATGATGCGATGATGATGCGACAAAAAATAAAATAGACACACGACAAAAACGGAAAGCATGCATCATTGTTTATGCTCAAGTCATGGTCAAAGGCTGCTTGCCTTGATCACGTAAGTCCTCGGGGTCTTCGAGGTCTTTCGCTCCGTCCCCGAATACACCGTGTACTGTCAACTATCGTCGGAAACAACTACAGTAAGCCATATATCCAGCAGAATAAAAGCGTTCTATAAATAGGAGTTTTATTTTTCTTGGACATCTCTGGTCATAAGAAAAATACTTGAAGCTTCTCACACGAGATTTGAATCATCAAGGATTTTTGAATGGATGGGAAGAACAATAGGTGGCCATTGAATAAGCCAACAGAAATCTTTCTGTTAAAAATGAGTGGAGGCACCCATTTAACACAGAATGATTTTACAAATATTTAGGGAGTGGTTTCACTGGATTTGGAGATGGTATGAATATTCTAGGGATTTAACAATGAGGATTAAATAGCAATAGGAGCTATTTATTTATTGCAACAGAAATAAGTCACACAAAAATGTTGACCAGGGTTCTAAAAATGGAGAATGATTTTAGAAGGCTCTGGGAGTTTGAACCACTCCATTTGTAGTTGAAATGAAGCCTATGGGATTTTTGAAAGGTGGTGTTAATAATATCCAAATTTGGATTTTAATTAACACACCACAGAAGCATATCTTGGAAAAATGTGCAAAGCACATGGGTGGATAGAGTTTGAATTTAGAAACCTGCAGAAATTTGAATTATTCAATTAGGAGTTAGTATGAATTTATGGAAGATTTTAGAAGATTCCAGATAAATGAAAAAGGGGAAATGGGCCTGCAGACTTAGCGATCATGCGTACTGGGCGCTAGAGGAAGAAGTGGGCCGGCCCGGCGGCTCGGCCTGGAGGCATAAGGTGGCCACGTCGAAGGCGCCTTTCCCGGGGGCGCTTTCCCCACATGGAAGCGGAATCTAAGTGGGGCGCCTCCACTTATTTCGCGTGGGCCTCGCCTTGGCTCGTTGACAGGGGGGCCCGCCTGTCAGATCTTCTCCTTCCTCGGGCTCGCATGCAGGGGAGGCAGGGGGGTAGACCGGCCGCGGGAGGAGCTCCCCCAGGTGGCTCTGGCCACCCCCCGGCGGTGCGCCGGCCACCGGCGTGCTCGGGGGAGTTAGTCGCCCCCGTTCCCCTACATGAAGGGGAGAGCCGCAAGGTTGCGGGCGACGCGGCTGCAGGGAGATCGCCGGCCTGCGCTGGTGCCGGTACCAGGGGCGAAGGGAGGGAGATGGAGAAGCTGGGGAGGAGGCCCGGCGACTAGGTGGTCCTCCGGAGGGGGCCCAGGGGCGAGGGGAGACCCATGGCCAGCCGTGCTCGCGCGGAGGCCTCCGGTGGCTTCGGCCATGGCTCCCGAAGGGAAGGGGAGGAAGAGGAGGGCTTAGGAGAGGAAAGGGGCACGAGGGGCTCCGTGGTAGGAGAGGAAGAAGGTCTTAGGGAGCCAGAGAGGCTCTGGTGAGAAGAGATAGGAGAGGGAAGGGCCGAGAGAGCTCGAGAGTTCTCTGGAGCTCTCGGTGCATGGTCGCCACGCATGCCTGAGGAGTCTTGGAGGCTAGCTAGCGTTGGGGAGTCGTTGGACTGGTCAAGGGGAGCGTTTTGGCGCGCTGGGTCACGCTGCCAAGGAGGGGACCGAGCTGCAGAAGGAGAAGACGGTGCAGAGCACCAATACTGCACGCTGGAGTGGTGGTAACCACGGTAACCTGTGTCTACAGGGTCCAAATGGCCAGCAAAACATGTGCAGCACTCAAGGCACACGCGCAGGAGAGTGACTCTGGAGTTTGGTAGCTAGTGGGGGTGGTTTGAATGGCTGCTGACTTTGATTTAGTTTGCAGCAGCAAACTTAGTGCTAGCAAAACTAGTTTGCACAGGGAGTGAATTGGAGGAAAACCATGTCCAGAACTCTTGTTTATAGAAGCACTACAAGACTGCAAAGTTTCAGATCAAACAAAGGAGGATAGCTACTACTTGTTGTTCAAAGCCATGATTCAGCCAGAAATCTATTTGAAGAACTGCTGCTCATTTTTCCCACATGAGCATGCCATAACTTGGTTCTAAATGAAGCCTTGACATATATTAGGTGCTCTGGAAAGAGTTGGGGTGATAGCTTAAGCAGAAGAATGGGAAGAAGGGTAAAACAGTGCTGCCAAGGGTGAAAATGAGAGAAAGTTACAAAGAGACCTTCTCCAATGATTGACTAGTGGTCCATGGGAATGTTACTGGAGGTGAAATGTAACTATGTGAGGCTGTGGTAGAAAGTAGAGCTCAAGGGTAAAAGTAGAAGGGGCAATAGATGCCAAATTAGTGAGTGCACACAAGGTGTTTGATCTGTGGTTAGGCTACCAGATGGATTCCAATGGCTATGAAACTTAACAGGCTCAAATAATATTTGAAAATAGGCTTGCACACCAAATTTGGGATTTGCTGGAGGAGTTTTCCAATGTAGACTTGAAAAACCCTATAAATGGGCAGAAATGGGTTTCTGCTTAGAACCCTATTCAAATAAATTCCCACAAATCCAATATTTGGTGTAGGGGCATTATTTGAGCATTAAGGCATGCACAAAAAGTTTGAGGTCAATTGGACAAACTTTATAATGTAAAGTTTGTCAAAGTCAGAAATCAACAGAGAAGGTTTTGAGGGTTTTAGGACAAGTTCTTCTATTCTCCTTGGTGTACCACTTGGTGTGGATGCCTCACTGGAGTACTGGAACATGTCCACCAAATTTGAGCACAATTGGAGACACTTCACAATGTAGAGTTGCTCAAATTTGATTCTGGACAGATAGGGTTTTAGAGTGATTAGGGGATCCAAATCAACCTGGATTGAAATGAAACTTGGCAAGATCATCAATAATATCATAGATGACATGCTCGAATTTTACTGGAATTTATTGAGAATATTTCTTATAGAAATATTCCAAAAGCTTGAAATAGGCAGGAATGGTTTTGGAGGGGTTTGCCCAATATTTTGAACATGACCATGTGTTGAAACTCTTAAATATGGAATAAATATATCCACTGAGTTTCCTTAAATTTTCTTAAATATTTTGAAGGCAATAAAAATAAATGTCCTTCATAGGAGACCATTTCTGGCCTCACAGAAGGGCTTTTAAATAAAATAATAATATAACTATTAAAATAATAATAAGATGGTTTTTGTAAGTCATTTTGATAATAGGTTTTAAATAAAAGTTTTGGTGCAAAAGAAATTCCCTAATTTGAGGACTTGTAGTACAAACCTCATCTCAGGGGTTTGAAATATTCATTCAAAGAAAAGCTTTTTGGTGAATGTAATATTTGATAGAAATAGATATTTGTTCTAGACACATGGCATGATCATTAGGCAGGAGATCATGGAGTAAGGAGGTGACTAGGAGAGTAACAGGATCCATTAGGTATCAAGCACAATCATGCAACAAGCAAGGCAAACAATAGTCACTTCAAGCATCACAAGCATTCACAAAAATTTTAATTGGTCCTAGTTTTTGAAATAAGTTAATTAGTTACGAAGGCCAAAAACTGGGGTGTGACAAGAAGAAGAAGAAGAGAAGAAAAAAATAAGAAGGAGAAGAAGTAAAGAAGAAGAGAATAAGAAAAAAATAAGAAGTAGAAGAAGAGAAAAAAGAAGAAGAAGTTGATTTTTTATTGTTTGGTATTTAGTGGTAGCTAGATTCTTTTTTAGTTACTTAGTGGTAGATTCTGTTTTTGTTATTTTTTTACTGTTTAGTGCTATCTAGGTTTAGAGATAGGTTTAGTTAGCTTGGTTAGTTAGGTTAGTTAGTTAGTTAGCTTAATAGAAAGAATAGGAAGAAGAAGAAGAGGAGGAGGAGGAGAAGAGGAGAAGAGGAGGAGGAGGAGAAGAAGAAGAAGATGATGAAGAAGAAGAAGAGGAGGAGGAGGAGGAGAAGACAAAAATAAGAAGGAGAAGAAGAAAAGAAGAAGAGAAGAAGAAGAGAAGAAGAATACCTTCTCCTCCTTCTTCTCCACCTCCTCCTTCTCCTTCTTCTCAGTTTCTTCTTCTTCTTCTCCTCCTCGTCTTTCTTCTCCTCTATCATATTCTCCTTACCTTATTTTCCCCAACAATGTGATAATTCACCCATTTAGCTACAAAATGGCATAAAAACCTTGGTTAGCTCATGAATATTCTATTCTTAACTTGTTTTCCTCTAAAATGACATAATTAGAATATTTGTGTTGATCGGGGTGACTTACATGTGATAATTGTCTCGTCGCTGTGAGATCTGCTCTACGAAGACCTCCCCGTGCGTTGTATGAGCTCCGCCCGTGCATTCGTGGGTCAGTACAAATTTCATCTCCTCCCGACCCCTTCAATTACTGTGGCTCGGTTTCCGGATGAAACTTTCTAGATTTAGGTAATTAAATTAATTTATCAGTATGCGTGACCAGTATGCGTCTCCCATTCGAAAGGGCGGCATCTATAAATATGCATGTCCTTTCGAATTGTCCAACATTATCCATGGACATCACGAGTATGTGTAGATTGGGTTCGTTTTGCCGTATGCTGAGCTCGGGATCCGATGCGGAATTTCGTCAGTGCCTCCCTGTTGTTCTCCGGATGCACAACCTCTCTGTTTATTGCGGAGACGCGTATCAGGAGAACAGCGGGGATGTGCTGCCGAAATTTGGCGTTGGATCCGGAGCAGAGCATGGGAAAACGAACCCAATCTAAACATACTCGGGTGGGGTTAGGACCTATCTTTACCTATTAGCGTGTAGGTTGCCTGGACGTAATAAAAATGGCGACCCTGATTAACCGACGAATATAAATGCTAAATTATATATAAATATATTTCTTCTGTCTTTAGTAGCTAGGCAAGATGAGTGATCGTGCGTGGATGTATACCGGTGACCCTAGTCAGAAAGAGATGATGAAAGAATGGTTTGTAAAAACAAAAGAATTTGTGAAAGCCGCATTCGCAAATGGCGAGGAAAGAAACTATTCCCCCTGTCCTGGATGCGACAACTATAAAAAGACGATAGAGGCTGTAATGATTAAACACCTGCAGAGGAGCGGTTTTAAGCCTAATTATATGGTGTGGACATTTCATGGTGAGTCTATACAACGCACAAGAGCTGAGGTGGTCCGTCGTCGCACGGACGAACATGGTACCGGGATCGAAGACATGGTGCAAGACTTTGATGATGCTCGGGATTCGGAAGATGAGATGGAGGAATCTGCAAAGGCCTTTTATGAAATGTTGGAGTCTTCAAAACGTCCTCTCCATGAGCACACTGAGCTCTGTCAGCTGGATGCAATTGCACAATTAATGGCTCTGAAGGCTCAGTTCAACTTGGGAAGAGAATGCTACGACGCGATGATGACACTATTTGGATGGTTCCTACCCAAAGACCATGTCATGCCTACAAACCTGTTCCAGTCGAACAAAATACTTCGGGTACTTAAGATGCCCTATGAGAAGATAGATGCATGTGAGAAAGGATGTGTCTTATTTAGGAAGGAGTATGCACACTTGGACTATTGTCCCAATTGCGAGTCTTGCAGGTATCTTGTGGTAGACAACGGTATGGGTGAGAAGAGGCAGACCAAAATCGCAGTTAGTGTTCTTCGGTATATGCCAATCGTACCAAGACTTCAACGTCTTTTCATGGTCAAAGAGACAGCCAGACAGATGACATGGCACAAATTGGGCAAAAGAACCTAACTAGATGCGGATGGGAATAAGATGGTGGTACACACATCGGATGGGGAAGCGTGGTATCATTTCGATGGATTGCATCAGGATAAAGCGGCCGATCCAAGGAATCATTGAGTCTGTGCCGCCACGGATGGTTTTACTCCCTTCGGCATGAAGGCAACCCAATACAGTTGTTGGCATGTATTTTTCATTGCACTCAATCTCCCCCCACCCGGGCAGATTACGCAAACAAAGAACATATTTCTGACGTTGATAATTCCAGGACCCAATTATCCGGGGAATAATATGAATGTGTACCTACAACCGCTTAAGGATGAATTGGAAGAAGCTTGGGATAATGGGGTCAAGTCATAGGATGTCGCTAGAAAAGAAAACTTCAAAATGCATGTGTGGTACATGTACTCTATGCATTACTTGCCAGCGTATGCGCTATTCTCTGGATGGTGTGTGCATGGATGGTTCCCGTGCCCCCAATGCAAGGCAGCTCTTCAGTTTCATTGGTCGCAGGATGGTCAGAAGTATTCTTGCTTTGACTTGCATAGACAGTTCCTGGATCCTGACCATCAGTTCAGAAAAGACAAGAAGAACTTTACCAAAGGTAAAGTTGTCAAAAACTTGGCACCACCTGCGTTGACAGGTCCCTGGATCAGTTAAACGCCCTCGAGCCTTATCCAGAGCGTCCAGGGTATTTCAAGGGGTATAACTCAAAACACGCGTGGACTCACAGGCCATGCCTCTGGGATCTGCCTTACTTCAAAGACCTCCTTCATCCACACAATATCGACATGATGCACACTGAAAAGAATATCGGAGAGGCTATTTTTGGTACATTGTTCGACATAGATGGGAAGACAAAGGATAATACTAAGGCTAGAGTCGATCAAGAGACACTATGTCATAGACCGTTACAAAACATGCGAGAAGCAAAGGAAAGCAGAAGTGGTCCAAGCCAAAGGCCTGGTTCAATCTTGGAAGGCCAGCTATGAGGGAAATTATCTTGTGGGTCAAAATGCACTTGATGTTCCCCGACGGGTATGCAATGATCTAAAGAGGGGAGCGAGTCTTGAAAAATTAACAATCTGTGGTCTCAAGAGTCATGATTGGCACATATGGCTAGAGCGGGTGATGTCGGTGATGTTGCGTGGCTTTATTCTTGAGGATGCATGGCTAGTATTGGCGGAGCTGAGCTATTTCTTACGTGTTCTTTGTGCGAAAGAATTGTCGCCTGGCATGGTATAAGACATGGATGAGTTTGCAGCGGAGTTGTTGTGCAAGTAAGAGAAGATCTTTCCACCGGGCTTCTTTAATCCAATGCAGCATTTGATTTTACATCTACCGACCGAGGCAAGATTGGGTGGGCCCGTGCAAGATCGTTGGTGCTATGCAACTGAGAGGATGCAGAAGACCCTTCGAGCTAAATTTAAAAATAAGCGTAGAATTGAAGCATCGATGGCTGAGGCATTCATTACTGAGGAGGTGGCAAACTTTGTGACACCACACTACGACGCCAAAAATCATCATTTGCATAATACGAAGCCTCGACACAATGATGCAAACCCTAAAAAAGGTGGGTCCAACCTCAGCCTATTCAAAGGAAGCTCGCACCAGCCGGTGCTTCGAAACCAATAACGTTGGATGTCGAAGAATGGAGGAACATTTCGTTGTATATCTTCAACAACTTAACAGAAGTGCGGCCGTACATCGAGTGAGTTCTCGACACATTTTCCCGTAACTCCTAATTCATTTGAACTACTCTTATTCCCGGATATTCAAACAGCCGTTACGTCGCCAAATTCTCGGATGGAGTGGTGATCGAAAATGATACCGTCGAAGAGCATGAGCTTCTGTCAAAGACAGGAGGCGGCTATCCCAGTTTCATCTCTTGGTTTAAGCAAACGGTAATTATCAATAATGGACCATTTCATTTCTTGGTCTAACTTGCGGCTAATGCAACAATCGTTTCGTATTAAACTTGTAGGCTAATTTAGAGTCTATGGACGCCGAATTGAGACAAGTCGCTAATGGTTTTGACTATAAGGTCCGTTCATTTGAGAAATAGAACATCAACGGGTATCTCTTTCGTACCTTTGGCAAAGAGCTATCTATGCCCGACCGGAAATCTACAAATTGTGGTGTCTCTGCTATCGGCGAAGGTGTTATCGAGTATTATGGAAGAGTTGAAGAAATTTATGAAATTCAATTCTATGGTGAAAACCCACCGAACGTCGTAGTCTTCAAATGTTATTGGTTCCAGCCGAAGGAGACTAGAAGGACTCATTGACATATATGACTAGTCAAAATCAATCCAAACACCCATTTAGATGTTCCCGATGTCTATATTACGGCTCAACAGGCGACCCAAGTTTTCTATCTACCGTGGGCATGCCAAACGGATAAGAATCTGGAATTTGGTATGTCATTTATGAAGTGCCGCCACATGTCAGACCACCTCTCCCAAATGAACAGGATTATGAACCTCACATTATCCCAGACACATATGATGGAGAATTCTTCCAAGAAACACGTTTTTCCAAGAAACATTTCAAGAACCGCCATGCTTCACCCAAGAACATGGAAGTAGATAGCGACAATGAATCCACTCCACCCCTGAGCCGGAACCAGAAGATCTAGAACTCGTAGAGGTTACTGATGCGGATGACCTGTCAATGCTTCAACGATTAAAGGAAGGCCTTTCACAACTTCACGCCGTTGAACCCGACGAGCACGTCATTCATGAAGACATGCGTAATAGTGATGATGATGATGCATTTATTGTTGATGATTATTAGTTTGTAAGATTCACAACTTAAATTATATATATTTTAATCTTTATTATTCATGTACATATTATTATTCATGTCGGTTATTCAATTTTTCTATGTTGTACTAATTTCTTTTAATCTTTATCATGGCAGGTCACCAGGTGTTGAAAGATGGTGGGCGCTGGTCCAGAGCGCTAGACGAGTTCTTCCCAGCCGCCCCGCACGAGGGGTGGTACTTCCCTTCCACCCCTATGTCTCCGTAGAGCCTTGGCAGACAGTCTGTTGACACCACCCATGGGTTCTTCTTCGTCGGTAGCATTGCCCACCGGGAGAGGTGCTGGTCGGGTAGGGAAGAAGGGGAAGGGTACAGGGAGAGGTGGTGGCCGCGGAAGATCCAGGAGGACTATTGAGCCGTCCTCACCACCACCAGCAGCTCATTCACCCAAGCATAGGACTACAATGGTCGACCCGTTTGCGGAGGAGGCCACGGGGACTCCGGTCCAGGAGCCTGATGTTTACGGGCATTCGTCCCATGAGACTCCGGTCTAGGATCAGCCTCGGGTCGAGGCGCATTTGGCCCACGAGACTACGGTTCCGGAGGCTTCACCCGACGTGGAGAGGCCCGGATGGGAGACCTGGCCGGATCGGACCGAGTTGCCGGATTGGACTGAGGGTCCGGGTGGCTCAGGGGGCAGGGATGGCGGGGATGAGCTTACGGATAGTTAGGGCGATGTGCAGGTGGACGGGGCACCTAGTAGTACACGTCTCCCGGTCGTGTCGGCTACCCGCGAGTAGAGGCCGGTGATTAAACCTGAAGGAGATAGCTAAGTACATTTACTCTTTTTTTAGCTTTTGCCTTCAAGTTTGTTCAAATATTTAATGCGTTGACCTTATCATACTGCAGGGGATGGGTACACCCTCGTGGAGTCCGCAGGCCGAACTCCGTCCTTGGTGTGCTTTGTCGGACAAATTTCCCGGGGTTTGTCACGTTGCCTGGTGAGGGTCAGGTTCCTACACTAGGATTTCCCCGGGAGCACTACCAGGCTGCGCAGGCCCCGCCGGAGGAGATTATAGATGGTGTCTTGGGCCACAGGAGGGCCGAGATGGTGATCAAGAGCTTTTCGGTAAATTATCCTTTTACATAATCTAAAATTAACAACATAGCTTATTATTGTACTAATCGGTGTTTTCGCGTTTGATTGCAGACCTTCTATAGGTGTGAGGATGGATATGAGGAGGAGGCGGGTAGGGTTCTCGTGGCCGAGTGTAGGCGGTTACTATAGAACTTACGCAACGAGGCTCGGCCGCAGGCTATTCGAGACTAGTACGCCATGCGTGGTATTAAGAAGCAGAAGAAGGATTGCCGCGGAAAGTTTCTGAAGAAGGAGCAATACATGAAGGTAATTACCTATTCTTAAGTCCTTCTACGTAGTTTTATTGATTTCATTCATAGGCGTAGCGCTCAAAATTCTTTCTAATAAATTACAGGTGCCCCCGAGATGGTGTGCGAATAAGATGGATTGTTGGGAGGCGTTGGTTGATGAGTGGTGCACAGGCAGCTGGCGAGCCGTCCACGAGAATGCTGGCGAGCCAAATGGTTGGTGTGCCACACCATCAAGGCAGCGCCAACTTACTTCAGTTCGGACAAAACTGAGTCTGTGATTTGCTTCATGATTCATGCAATTCATTCTTCATGCTAATATTGTGTTCCTCTCTTTTAGGCGCATCACAATAAGATGGAGATGCCACACTTGTACGACCTTTATGGCATGGCCCATACTGCCTCGTACAAGAAGGCGAAGGCATTCTCTGAGTCTAACCTAGATGATCCCAATAACATCACCAACATATCATCACACCACAAGCTCCTGGCATACAGGGACGCGGGGAAGGCTACGAAAGGGGATGACTTTAACCCTGGTCAGGAACCTTTGGATCCAAAGCTGGTGATGATATCTGGTGGCGGGAGGCCCCATGGCTCCATAGCCATTGCAGATGGGCTAATACGTTGTCCACTCACTCTCCGGGAGATCAAGGTGCGCCAGTTGAGCAACTGTCCTGAGATAATGCGTCGTCCACGGCCAGTCGATCTTGCCATCGAGGTTAGTTGTACGGACTAAGAACACTTTCATCCATTTCATTATGTGTGTCACCATAGATCATTACTGTGGTAACGAGGAATGGTGTTTCGGGCTGCTCTTCAGAAAGAGAGATTGGCAAACCAGGCTGCTCTTGAGAAAGAGAGATTCGCAAGCCAGGCTGCTCTTCAAGCTGCTATCGAGAAAGAGAGATTGGCAAGTGAGGCTGCTCTTGATGAGAGGGACCAAACCACAGCATGATTGATTGAGGAGGAGAGGTCCCGGAATGAGGCGGGTCAAGGGACCTGTATGAGATTTTTGTGGTAAGTTTTTTTTCACATTAGCCAAATCATGTGTGTAATGTCTGTTTCATTACTAACTAATACGACCTACTCTTCAGGGTCTGTGCAAGAAGAGCGGTCAAGTCCCTCCGCCGATGCCCGTCTTCTCTTTGATTGGCACGGTGAGTTTCATTATAAACTAGTATTAATAATTGAGTGTCATCATCCTAACTGAGACATTGCAAAATATCTATTCTGCAGAATAACTCCTGAGCGGCATCGCACGACCCTTCTCCAGGTGTTTCTCCTCCTTGATGACCACTACGGTAAGTTTCTCTTCTCCTCTTTCATATTCTCCTTGCCTTAATTTCCCCAACAATGACATAATTATCCCATTTAGCTCCAGAATGCCATAATAAGCTCATAATGGCATAAGAACCTTGGTGAGGTCATTAATATTATATACTTGGCTTGTTTTCCTCTAAAATGGGATAATTAGCCCATTTACCTCCGAAAAGACATAGTTAGCTAATTTAGCTCCAAGAAGAGGAGAAGAAATAGGAAAAATGAAAAGAAAGCAGAAGAAGAAGAAGAAGAGAAGAAGGAGAAGGAGGAGGAGGAGGAGGAGGAGAAGGCCAAGGACCTTCTAGTCCTTCTCCTGCTCCTGCTCCTTCTCCTCCTTCTTCTTTATTTCTTATTATTCTTGTCCTCCTCCTATTTCTTCTCCTATTTCATATTCTACTTGCCTTAATTTCCCCAAAAATGACATAATTAGCCCATTTAGCTCGAAAATGCCATAATCAGCTCAAAATGGCATAAGAACCTTGGTTAGCTCATTAATATTATATACTTAGCTTGTTTTCCTCTAAAATGGGATAATTAGCCCATTTAGCTCCAACAAGCCATATTTAGCTAATTTAGCTCCGAGAAGAGGAGAAGATGAGAGGAAATAGGAAAAATGAAAAGAAAGAAGAAGAAGAAGAAGAGAAGAAGAAGAAGGAGGAGGAGGAGGAGGAGGAGGAGAAGCGGAAGGAGGAGAAGGCCAAGGACCTTCTAGTCCTTCTTCGCCTTTTCCTCCTTCTTTATTTCTTCTTATTCTTCTCCTCCTCCTCTTTCCTCTGCTCTTTCATACTCTCCATGCCTTAATTTCCCCAACAATGACATAATTAGCCCATTTAGCTCCAAAATGCCATAATAAGCTCAAAATGGCAAAAGAACCTTGGTTAGCTCATTAATATTATATACTTAGCTTGTTTTCCTCTAAAATGGGATAATTAGCCCATCTAGCTCCACAAAGACATAGTTAGCTAATTTAGCTCCAGGAAGAGGAGAAGAGGAGAAACGAAAAGGAAGAACAAAAAGAAGAAGAGAAAGAAAAGAGAAGGAGAAGGAAAGAAGGAGGAGGAGAAGAAGGAGAAGGAGGAGGAGGAGGAGGAGGAGAAGGAGGAGAAGGCCAAGGACCTTCTAGTCCTTCTCCTCCTCCTCCTCCTCCTCCTCCTTCTTCTTTATATCTTCTTCTTCTCCTCCTCCTCCTCTTTCTTCTCCTCTTTCATATTCTCCTTGCCTTAATTTCCCCAACAATGACATAATTAGCCCATTTAGCTCCAAAATGCCATAATAAGATCAAAATGGCATAAGAACCTTGGTTAGCTCATTAATATTATATACTTAGCTTGTTTTCCTCTAAAATGGGATAATTAGCCCATTTAGCTCCATAAAGATATAGTTAGCTAATTTAGCTCCAGGAAGAGGAGAAGAGGAGAAGAAATAGGAAAAATGAAAAGAAAGAAGAAGAAGAAGAAGAGAAGAAGGAGAAGGAGGAGGAGGAGGAGGAGGAGAAGGAGGAGAAGGCCAAGGACCTTCTAGTCCTTCTCCTCCGCCTCCTCCTTCTCCTCCTTCTTCTTTATTTCTTATTGTTCTTCTCCTCCTCCTCTTTCTTCTCCTCTTTCATATTCTCCTTGCCTTAATTTCCCCAACAATGACATAATTAGCCAATTTAGCTCCTAAAAGATATTATAAGCTCAAAATGGCATAAGAACTTTTGTTAGCTCATTAATATTGCATGTTTTGCGTGTTTTCCTATATAATGGCATAATTAGCCCAATTAGCTCCAAAAAGACATAGTTAGCTAACTTAGCTCCAAGAAGAGGAGAAGAGGAGAAATGAAAATAAGGAAGAAGAAGAAGAATAATAGAAGAAGAAAAGGAGAAGGAGAAGGAGAAGAAGAAGGAGGAGTTGAAGAAGAGAAGAAGAAGGAGAAGGAGGAGAAGAAGGAGAAGGAGCCCTCCTTCTTCTTGTCTCCTTCTCCTTCTTCTTCTCTCCTCCTTCTTCTCCTCCTTCTTCTCCTTCTTCTTATCTTCTTCTTTTTTCTTCTTCTCCTCCTCCTTCTCCTTCTTGTTTTTCTTCTCCTTGTTCTCTTCTTGCTTCTTGTCTTTCTTCTTCAATTTAGCTTATTTTTCATATATATATTGTTCTTCTTCTTCTTCTGACTTTCTTATTCCCATTTTGCAGATTGGATGTACTACATGCATGGAAGCTGGTATTGGAGTGCTTTAGTTTCCGTTTTTATTTGAGTTGATGAACAATGTGGAACTATATGTATATGTATATATGTATGAACAATATGTGTGCAACTATATGTATGTATATATGGATGAAACTTTGTATGTGTTGGTTCTTTTGATATATGGGATGTACGTTGATGAACAAATGGCATTGATGAGGTTTATATGTATATCATATATGTGTTGTGACCTATTTATCATATATGTGTTATGAATTATATGTATATGTGCTGCGAAATAGTAAAAATAAACAAAAATGTGACAATATAGGCTCTTTCCCTTCTGCCAGCTGATGGCAAAGGCCTTTTCCATCAGCTGACCGACGACAAAGGTGCCACGTGGCGCCCAGGTGTGCAACCTGGACAGTAGCAGCTGGCCATATAGTATCTTTCCCGTCTGCTTCCAGGGGGGCAGACGGCAAAGAAGAGGACACAGAGGAGGGGTGGGGAGGAGGGGGAGGCAGACGACACAGAAGAGGGGGGGAGGCAGATGACAAAGAAGGGGGGAGGCAGATGCCACAGAGGAGGGGGGAGGAGGAGGGGGAGGCAGACGGCAAAGAAGAGGGGGGAGGCAGACGCCATAGAAGAGGGGAGGCAGAGGGCAAAGCCTCCGTTAGCCCCTAATGGAGGCAACGCCTGTCGGCTGCCGTCACGAGCACTTTGCCGACTGCTATTACGAAAAGCTGACGGCAAAGCTCTTTGCCGTCCGCTTCGGTGAGACAGACGGCAAAGAAGCTACAATGCCGTCGTAGGCTGATGCAGAAATTTTGCCAGTAGTGAGATTCTTTGCCGTCTGTGATATTATCTTTGCCGTCTGTGATGTACCCTTTGCCGTCTGTGATGGCAGACGGCAAAGAAGCTAATTCCTGTAGTGTACGCTTAGCTTCTCCCCGAAGCTAGTGGGTTCCGGCTACAGTGGGTGCAGGTTGAGGATGCCGAGGCCGGAGCTCTCTTCCAACCTCCGCCTACCCCCACGACACTGAACCGGGGGTGGAGCATGAAGAGCTTAGTGACCCCCAGCTCACGCTCGTCTTCATCCGGCTGGAAAGGCTGAGGCGTGCAGGGGTGACGATGGCAATGGTGGTGCGCCACTCCTGCCCCATGTGGGCCTACACATGGCCCAGCAACTCGATGAGGACCCAAGTCGTCCCCTTTTTCCCTCATGTCTGGTGTGAGCTGCTTCGTCGGCTGACCGGCGGCAATCCTGACGAGCTTCCCCCGAACGGCCTGCCGTTGTACAGCTTCAAGCCCCCGGGAGCTCTTGCTGTGGAGATATCGTTCTTTGATGAATGGGGGCTCCTTCCTAAGGGGGCAAGGCATTCCCCGGAGGCTGAACCACCCGGGGTTCGGCGATCAAAGACCCTGGTTGTGCCACCGCCTGTCCTCATGCCTTTAGCTTCGCGTCAAGCCGGGGTTGGTGGCGGTGAACAGTCGACGGTGGAAAGCGCTGCCCCCACTTCTGACCTCGCGCGAGGGCCGCCGAGTCTCCCCACTGGGTCGCTCGTGCCGGTTGGAAGAGGAGGTTTCCCAAGGGCGGCCGCCCCCCGGCGTGAGGGCCTCCGACGAGGAAGAACTGGATGGACATTGACGAGTAAGCACCTGTGTTCCCCCTCGTCCTCCCATTATGCGCCTATCTTCTGAACCCTTGTTCTTCAGGTTTCCCTTCGGTGGCCGGGGAGGCGGATCAGTGCCGCCTACTCTGGAGGTCGCCGGGCATCCCGTGGCCTCTTCTCTCGCACTCCATTGGGCTCGGTCTCCTAAGCCTCAACCACGTGAACCCCACGCGGTCTTCTTCGGTTGCGGCCTCCGGTACATCGGCGAGATACCTATCCCCTCGCCTGTGGCCCCTCCTAGGGACATGTCGCGCCTTCCCCTTGGACCCCTCCAGCATGGATATGAGGGGCACCGTGGGGCGCTCAATGGCGATGAAACAGCCACACGGGAGTCCCAGCCCCCGGGCCTGGACTCGGCCAGTTGATTCCTTGCGCGATTCTCCTGCTCGCTGTACGGGAGGTGAGAACCCGTGCTGGCTTCTGGAACGTGTCTCGGGTTCGCCTGCCACACCATGGGGCTTGCTCTGCACCGCTGTGGATGTGTTTCAACGTTTGGGGCAAGGCTTGCCAGTCATGAAGCCCGCGAGGAATGTGAGCGGCAGTACCTTGCGTCGGGGTGGCGCCAGCTTGAGGTCGCCGTGAACCTCGGCCGCCTGCAGCGGGAGGGCGCTCGCGCAGAGATAGAGGTATTCCTCGCAGTAGCGGTAGAAGCCCGCGAGCCCGCTCTTGCTGAGGCTCATGAGGCTGATTGTCGACACAGGGCCTCTGAAGATCGGCATAGGGAGCTTTGCGCCCTCATCGCCCGTCTTGAAGAGCAAGCTCCGTCGAGGGCCTCCCTGGGGGGCCTACCGGCGGAGTCCTTCCATGCCGGTCCTCGAGCATCCGCCGACTTGCTGGTGCTTGTAGCGGTGGAGCTGTGCGTGGAGCAGGAGCATCTAGAGACGAGGGAGCGCCAATTGTCGCTTGCCAAGGAATCCCTTGCCTCTTGTGAAGCGAAGCATCAGGAGGAGATACACAAGGGGGTGCCGGAGGCTCGATGTTCCCTTCTTCTCGATTACCATTCAATGTTGAGGCTCCAGGAGTCCCGCTTCCTCAAGCATCCTGGCTGCCTGCAAGATTAGGTCCTTAGCCTCTAGAGAAGGCTAGATCAGGAAGTGGAAAGCCGACATGCCGCGCTGGACGCGCAGGCCACTGCCAAGGGTAAATTGTCTAATATCTGCAAACAAGTGAAAGGCAGCGTTCAACCTGAGCACTCTAGGATGTTCCGTCACTCGAACGGAGGGCTTCCCGCGCTCTGAGCGACATCTGTGGAAAAGGTGTGTCCGGTCCCTTGATTCCCGACCACTCTAGGTGCTTGGGCTTTTTCTACCGCGTCGTGGAGCTTCTCGAGGCAGGCGCCGAGAAGGCCCTTGCGCTTGCGGAGGAGAAGAGCCGCGACCTTTTGGGTCAGGCCGCCTCGGACGTCTTCAGCCACCTCCTTCGCCTCGACCCCGACTTGGACTTTGCTTCGGTGCTGGATCCGGTGCTAGAGACGATCCGAGCCCTAGCCTAATGGGTCGAGGTTCATGTGGAAGACCTGGTTACAAGGCTTACTCCAGAGGTCCGTGACGTGTGCTCGGATGATGACGTGACCTTATGATTCACAGCCTCGTCTTCCTGACAGGTCCATGTGTTAAGTTTAACAATAGCTAGGTCGTGTCTGGTGGGTACCTTTTAACCTTTTCCCTGATGACGAGGAATGTGTGACGCTTCTATACTGGCCGCAACTGTTGCCTGCCTATGATCTCGCCATGCTGATGATTTGTGTTGCGAGCGTGGGCTCGTTCATGGTCTATCCTTACAGCTTTTGGGGCGGTTTGAGGACCCTTTCGGCA
>NC_058521.1:276259171-276266671 GCF_904849725.1 Hordeum vulgare subsp. vulgare | reverse complement strand
AGGGGTAGAACCTTTTGGGGATCAGAGATTACCTAATCAGCTACTAAGTTACTCTAGCAAAACCACCCTACAGTAAGCACACAATACAAACTAAGCAGGAGTAGGGTTTTCCGAACCTGGGTAAAAAGGATCTCGTCGGTGTTGATCGCTAGTTCCGCTCTCCATGTGATACCTTTCTCTCCCCGCCAAACGATCATGGGACTCCTCGAGTTTCCTATAGGTGTTGGTTTTCCCTGGCATCTTTGGCGCGCCAGGTAGGGGGAGCGATGGTTGAGAGCTTCTTCGCGGATTCAAGCAAGCTCCCTCCAGACGCCTGCGCGAGCGCCCTGCTGCGCGAACGCGGGCTAGGGTGACGAAGACCTCGAGCTCGAAGGCATCAGGCTAACGCACCGCTCAGGGACAGTGCGCTGCTGTCTAGGGTGTGCATAGGGGCTCCGGCGAGGCCTCCGACGCATACTCCGACCGACGCACCTCCACGAAGAGGTGCATAGCCGTCGAGAATGCGCCTACGGGCCCCGGAACCCAGGCACGGACTCCAGCCGAACGCTTTCCCCGTCGGAAACATCACATCTTCGCCAAAGGTGCGGTCGGGGTTTCCGTCAAAACGGCCACGCAAAACAGGAAAATGAGTTATGCTCCGGCAACCCCCCTCTTATACGAAAGTCGAGAACTATCGGCAAATAACTTGCTGGAGGGGAAGTTGCCGGAAGAGTATGGTCTGCTGCTTGCCGGGGATCTGAGGCCTTGGCAAAGGACCCAAGCGCCGCGAGGAGAATTGTCGCGGCACGACACTTCAGTGATAAGTATTTCACATGAGATTTAGGAGTAGATAGGTTGTTCGCTTTCTGGAAGATCCCAAACCTTGTTTGAGAAACCTGCACGTAGGTGGAACCTTGTCAAGATTAGTGCGCCTTAGTTTTGTTTCAAACTAGTTCAACTACCTGAACAGCCACAGAGTCCCTTCTCACTGTTTCGAACCTGTTCAATAGTCTAAGTGGCTACATAGCACCTTATTTCACCTCGAGCCGCGCTCGATGATCTAATGGTTGCACTGAGTGCAGCAAGGAGCCTTGCCGGTAACGACCCCTCAAGCGAACTACTAAGGATTCGTTCCTCAAAGCAATAGCGGCAGGACCAGTCGCACGGGCAAGCTTTCTGAAAATGCAAAAGGCGTATCATTCAAGGAGAAGGATCACACGCAAGGGAAACAACATTTCATTCATTTGTTTGAAACAAACTTAGACATATCACATGAATGATTTTAGCTACTCTAACCTATTACACTGTCTTTCGGCATGGGACATGCTCGCCGGACAGAAGTTCAAGAAGACAAAAAGCAGGACGACCCCTGGTGCAACCCAGGCTGGTTTCTCTTGGACCAACACTATGCAGAGGAGAATGGGGGCGGAAGACAGGGCGACCCAAGGCGATGAAGAAGCGAGAGCCCGCAATCGCACCTCCTCAAAGACGAGGCACCAATTCGGGCTGCAGGAGAGTAACCCCAACGGGCGGGGGACACGCGTGAGCGGGCCTCGGCGGCAGGGCCGGCAGTTAGTCGGAGCTCGAGGAGTCGTACTCCGACCTGCCCCCCGAGATCCTAACGTGCCAAGAACGCCACTGCCGCTGATGTCCTCCTCGTCGCTATCGCTCGAGGAGGGACATTGGGCGCCGCTCGAGCTCTCTTTGCAGCAGCCGAGACGCACACCTGAGCGCCCGCAAAACTTAACAGATATCATATTATCCTCCGCTAGCTTGAAGCGGAGGATATGCCCATCCTCGAGGCTGTGGGCGCGGGCAAAGGCTTTCCAGCCCTGCCCGAGCAACATGGAGCGGCGCTTCGGGTACTCTGCTTGCACTTACATAGCGTCGTGGGAGGAACCGTACGTCTGTAACCACAACACACGGGGCTTGGCGGCCTCTATCGCCCTAGCAAAAGGGTGAGGGAGTTGCAAATGGCCCCGCGGGACGCCGTGCAGCTCCACGACGAACTCCAGCGCCGTCCCGTCCGAGTGCCCGCCAAGCACGGGAGAAGACGGAGGTGCTAGAGTAGCACTCCGCCTCCCCCGACCACGGCGTCTGCGACGACCGCGGCTCCTCGCCCCTCCGCCACCACGGACGCTCTGGCTGAAGTCTCTGAAGCTGTCGCATGATTCGAGTCGGATCCCCTTGCCTCCCTGGCGGCCGATGGTGGCCTCCCTCGTCCCCTAGCCATGGTTAGGAGCGAGCGCCACCATGAGCTAGAAAATATTCTATAGATGCAAGCTAGGGGTGGTAGATGTTCCAGGAGCTGATGGATGAGCAAAACCCCCTCGCAAACTCCCTAATTTATAGGGCGGGGCGCAGGGGGTGAGCTCCCCTCACTCCAGAAACCGTCGCCCCTCTCGCCCAATCACCCTTGATCACGGGCAAACAGGAAACCGCACTGCTGGACCGATGCATGCGGGGGCGGGCCATGCCACGACTGCGGCCATTATATCCACGAAATCCACTTGCCTGACCTTTACTGCGCATGTTTCACGCGTGGGAGTAACGCGTCGGGAGGTGGGGAGGATACTGTGCGCGCACTTCTCCACCTCGCTGTTTGATGCGCGACGTGGGGAAGGCCGGCCCGGAACGGCTCGAAAGCTACAGAGTCCCGTGCTGAGCAAGTCCATGCACTACTTTGGGCCTCGCCCAGGAACGCCCCGCGCGCGTACGTGGCCTAGTCCTGCGGGCTCCTGTCGGTGCAATAGAGACTGGGGTCCATTGTGCCCCACACATGTGCACGAGCATCGGCGACGCCGCTGATGGTAGTGTATCGGGAAGAGCAGCAAAAAGGCAGTCCAAGACCCGTCGAGGCCACGCCCTTCCCTCACTGCGAGGGGCGCGGAGTACAAGGGCTCCAAACGCAAGGCCCCGGCAAGCCCTCCTTGCCGGGAAGATTCCCAAGGCCCCGTAAACCCCGCTTCATCGGAAAGACTACCCGAAGAATAGCAAGACCCCGGCAAGTTTCCCTTGTCGGGAAGGCTCGCACAAATTGGCGAGGCCCCCCGGCAAGCCCTCCTTGACGGGAAAGTGTTCAAGGCCACCGGCAAGCCCTCCTTGCCTCGGAAGTGACCAAGTCACCCGATGGAGGCTCCAGGCCAGCAAGCCCCTGTTCGCTCGCCAGGAGTCCCCACCAGTTTCTACCACAATCAGACTGCTCCAGCACATCCCTTGTGTGCCATCACAAGGCCCAGGTGTCGATTCACCTAGGTAAGTGTCGCAACCATCTTGCGGCAGGTCAAGGGTCAGACAAGGCATTTACTATCCCTGACACCACCGACGAAGTAGAGTGGTGAACACTAGTCAATGTGCATTCCGTGAGCACACTATGGTTGACCCCTTTCCTATAAAAGAAGGCTCAAAGCTTATTCTTAGGGGTTGAATTTTTTGGGGATCAGAGACTCCCTAAGCAGCAACAACAACAACAACAACCACACCAACACCAAGGACGACGACGACAACAACGACGACAACAACAACATCAACAACAACAACGACGACGACGACACAGACAACAAGAAGAAGAAGAAGAACAACAACAACGACGACGACGACGACACAGACAACAACAAGAAGAAGAAGAACATCAACAACGACGACGACGACGACGACGACGACAACAACAACAACGACGATGACGACAAGAATGACAATGACAACGACGACAATGATGAGAACAACGAGAAAAACGACAACAAGAATAACAACAACAAAAACGAGGGCGAAAACATCGACAATGACAACAAAAACAACAACAACAATGATGATGACAATGATGACAACAGTGACAACGACGAGAATAACGCCAACAACGACAATAACAACGACAACAATGACGACAACAGAGACAACAACGACAATAGAGACAACAACGACAACAGCGACAACAACAACGACGACGACAACAACAACGACGACAATGACGATGGCAACAAAAAGATTGAACAACAACAACGAAGACGACGACGACGATGACGACGACGACAACGACGGTGATGACGACGGAATTGATGACGACGACGATGACGGCGAAATTGGCGACGACTACACAGGCAACGACGATGACAATGACGACGACGACAACAACACCAGCAACAACAACAACACCAGCAACAACAACAACAAGAACAACTACGACGACGACAACAACGACAACGATGACAACGACCAGAACAACGAGAACAACGACAACAACGATAACAACAACAACAACAATGACAACAATGACAACATCGATAAAATGAAATTGACAACAAAAACAACAACGATAACCAATACAATCACAATGATGATGATAACGATGACAACAACGACAACGACAGACGGGAACAATGACAACAACGAGAACAAGAACAACAATGACAACATAGACTACAACAACAACGGCGACAACATCGGCGACCACAATAACCACAACAACGATGAAGACGACGACGACGATGACGACAAAAAGTACAAGAACAAAAACGACAACAACAACAACAACAACAACATCAACAAAAACGACGATGACGACGACAACAACAACAACAACAACAACCACAACAAATACAAAAACAACAATATCAACAACAACAAAGACAACATTGACAACAACGACAACAACAGCGATAACAACAGCGATAACAACGACAACAACAACATCGACAACAACGACGATGACGACAACAACGACGATGACGACAACGAGGACGACGACGACGACAACAACAACAACAACAACAACAACAACAACAACAACAGTAACAACAACAACGACGATGACGACGACGACGACAACTACAACGACAACAACGACAATGACGAGAACAACGACAAAAACAACAAAAACAACAAAAGCGACAACAACGACAACAACGACATCAATGACAACAACAACAATAAAGACAACAACAACAACAACGACAATAACAACAACAAAGACGACGACGATAACGACGACGACGATAACAACAACAACAACACCAACAACAAGCACAATAAGAAAAGAAACAACAGCGATGACGACGACTACGATGAAGACGACGATAACGATGACGCCGACGATGACGATGACGACGACGACAACAACAACCACAACAACAACAACAACAACAACAACAACAACAACAACCACAATAAGAACAACAAGAAGAAGAAGAAGAACAACAACAACAACAACAACAACAACAACGACAATAGTAACAGCAACAACATCAATAACGACAAGAAGAACAAGAAAAACAACAACAACAAAAACGACAGCGACGACAATGACGAGGACGACAAGGAAGACGAAGACGGGAATAACAAGAACAATGACAACAACGATAACAACAACAACAATAACGACAACATCGATAACAACAACAACAACAACACTAGAGACAACAATGACAAGAACAACGACAAAAGCGACAACAACAACAACAACGACAACAGAGAAAACAATGACAACAACGACAATACCGACAACAAGAACAACAACAACAACGACAACAGAGAAAACAATGACAACAGCGACAACAACGACAACAAAAACAGCAACAACAATAACAACAACGATGACAACAATCACAACGACGACAATAACAACGACGACGACAGAGAGAACAATGACGAGAACAACGACAACAGCGACAACAACAACAACAACAACAACAACAACAACAACAACAACAACAACAACAACAACAACAGAGACAACAATGACTAGAACAACGACAACACCGCCAACAACAACAACAATGACAACAGAGAAAACAATGACAACAACGACAACAATAACAACAACAACAATAACAACAACGATGACAACAATCACAACGACGACAACAACAACGACGACGACAGAGAGAACAATGACAACAACGACAACAACGACGACGACGACAACAACCAAGACAACAATGACAACAACACCGACGACGACAAAGAGAGAACAATGACCACAACGACAACAACGACGACGACGACAACAACAACAACGACGACGAAGACGACGACGACAACAACAACAACAGCAATAACAACCACAACAAAAACAACAACTACGACGACGACAACAACAACAACAACAACAACAACAATGACGACGACAATGACGACAACAACAAAGACGACGACGACAAGGATGACGACGATGATGTTGAAGAAAACGACGACGACGATGATAACAACAGCAACGAAAACAACAAAAACAACAACAACAACCACTACAACAACAACAACAACAACAACAACAACGATGACGATGATGATGAGTACCACAACGATGCCAACAACGACAACGACGAAAACGACAAGAACAACGAAACCAACGACAACTAAGAGAACAACAAGACCAACAAGAACAACAACGGCAACATCGTCAACAATGACAACACCGACAACAACGACAACAACGACATCCACATCGACAACGACGACCACAACGACAACGACAAGAACAACGACCTCATAGACAACAATGACAACAACTAGGACGACGACTACAACGACCACAACGATAACGATGAGAACAACGACAACAACGACATCAACAACCACAACGACAACAAAGACTAGAATGACAACAATGACAACAATAACAATAACACAACGAAACTATGATGACGACGATGACAACAACAAGAACAACTAGAAAAACAACATGAACAACTAGAACAGCAAGAACAACAATGATGACGATGACGATGACGATGATGACAATGACGACAAAAACGACGACGACGATGACAATGATGCCAACGATGAGGATGACGACGACGACGACCATGAAGACAACAACAACAACAACAACAACAACAACAACGACAACAACAACAACAGCGACGATGACGACAACAACAACAACAAAAACAACGATGACGATGCAAATGACGAAGAGGACGATAACGATGACAACGACGACGATGATGGCAACAACAACAACAACAACAACAACAACAACAACCACCACCACCACCACCACCACCACCACAACAACAACAACAACAACAACAACAACCACAACAACAACAACAACAACAGCGACGACAACGACGACGAGGACGACGACGACGAGGACGACGATAGTTGCAACAACAACAGCAACAACAACAACAAAAACAACAACAACAACAAGAACAACAAAAACAACAACAACAACAATGACGACGACGGAGCCGACGACGGCGACGGCGACGATGACAACGACGACGACGGCGACGATGACGACGACGACGACAACAACGACGAGAACAACCACAACAACGACAACTTCTAGAACAACAACAACAACAAAAACGACAACAGAGAGAGCAATGACAACAGCGACTAGAACGACGACAACTTCAACAACAACAACAACAAAAGCAATAACAACAACTATGACAATGATGACAACGACGAGAACGAGACAACTACGACAACAACGACGACGAGGACAACAGAGAGAACAATGACAACTACGAGAACGACGACGACGACAACAACAACAACAACAACGACGACGAA
>NC_058521.1:276239171-276251671 GCF_904849725.1 Hordeum vulgare subsp. vulgare | reverse complement strand
CAACAACAATAACAACAACAAGAATAACAACAACAACAACAACAACAACAACAACCACAACGACGACGACGATGATGAGGAGGACGACAACAACGACAATGATGACAACAATGAGAACTACAACAATTATGACAACGACAACAACGACAAATATCGGTGCATTAGAGACTGGGGTACCTTGTGCCCCAGACTTGTACACGGGCATTTGCAACGACCCCGACAGCAGCGTGCCGGGAAGAGCAGCATGAAAACAACCCAAGGCAGTCCAAGGCGACGACCTTCCCTCACCAAGTGGGGCGTGGCGTACAAAGGCTCCAGACGTGAGGCCCTGGCAAGCCCTCCTTGCCGGGAAGATTCCCAAGGCCCCGGCAGGCATGCTTCGCCGGGAAGACTACCCGAAGATTAGCAATACCCCGGCAAGCTTCCCTTGTCTGGAAGACTCACACAAACTGGTGAGGCCCGAAGCAAGCCCTCCTTGCCGGGAAAGTGTTCAAGGCCCCAGGCCATCCTTCCTTGCCGGGAAGGTGACCAAGTAACCCGACGGAGACACCAGGCGACCAAGTCCCTCTTTGCTCGCCAGGTGTCCCCACAAGTTTCTACCGCAATCTAACCGCTCCAGCACACCCCTTGTGTTCTAGCGCAAGGCCTAGGTGTTGATTCACCTGGGAACATGTCACAACCACCTTTCGCCAGGTCAGGGGTCAGACAAGGCATTTATTGCCCATAACACCACTAAAGAAGTAGAGAGGTGAACACTGTTCACTGTACCTCTTGTGAGCACACTGTTGGTGACGCTCTGCCTATAAAAGGAGGCCCAAAGCTCATTCTTAAGGGTTGGACCTTTTGGGGATCAGAGACTCCCTAATCATCTACTAAGTTACTGTAGCAAAATCACCCTACGGTACGGTCAGAATACAAACTAAGCAGGATTATGGTTTTACGCACCAAGTGGACCGACATCTTTAGCGCGCCAAGTATGGTTGAGAGCTTCTTCGCGAATTCAAGCAAGTTCCGTGTTAGATTTTGGGAGATTGAGCACACCATTGCGGTCCCTCGAAGCAGGGCACATCGGTGGTTGCTCTACTTCGCCAACGGCCTCCTGGCGCGTGCGCGAACGCGGGCTAGGGGGGATGGAGACCTCGAGCTCGAAGGCACCAGGCTAACATACCACTCCGGGCAGTGCGCTGATGTTGAGGGTGTGCTTGGGGGCTCCGGCGAGGCCTCCGGTGCATACTCCGGCGACGCACCTCAATGAAGAGGTGCATAACCGTCGAGAATGCGCCTACGGGCCCCGGAACCCAGGCACGCACTCCAGCCAAATGTTTTTTCCCCCGGAAGCACCACGTCTTCACCAAAGGCATGCTCGGGGGCTCCGTTAGTATGGCCTGGAAAAACAGGAAAAGGAGTTATGCTCCGACACCCCCCTTCTATACAACACTCGAGAACTGTCGGCAAATACCTTTGCGGAGGAGAAGTTGTCAGAAGAGTATAGTCTCCTGCTTGTCGAGGATCTCAAGCCCCGGCAAAAGACCCAAGCGCCGCGGGGAGAAGTACCGCGACACGACAGATAAGTGATAAATCTTACAGATTGAGATTTCAGAGTACATAGGTTGTTCCCTTTCTGAAAGATCCCAAACCTTGTCAGGATCAGTGTGATTTAGTTATGTTTTGAACTAGTTCAACGACCTAAACGGCAGACAGCGCCTTCTCACTGTTTCGAACTGGTTAAAACAGTCTAAGTGGCTACATAACACCTTATTTCGCCTCGAGTCGCGCTCGACGATCTAATGGTTGCACTGAGTGCGGCAAGGAGCCTTGCCGGTAACGACCCCTCAAGAGAACTGCTAAGGATCCGTTCCTCAAAGCACTACCGCCAGGACCAGTCGCGTGGGCAACCTTCCGGAAAATACAAAAGGCGTATCATTGGAGGAGAAGGATGAGATGTAAGGGAAACAACATTTCATTCATTTGTTTGAAACAAACTCAGACATATTACATGAATGATTTTTTGCTACTCTAACCTATTACACTGTCTTTCGGTGAGGGACATGCTCGCCGGACAGAAGTTCAAGAAGACTAAAAAGCAGGACGACCGCCGGCACAACCCAGGCTGGTTTCTCCTGGACAAGCACTATGCGTAGGAGAACGAGATCGAAAGACAGGGCGACCCGAGGGGATGAAGAAGCCAGAGGCCACGAGCGCACCTCCTCAAAGATGAGGCATCGATGCGGTCTCCTGCAAAGTAGCCCCACTCGGCGGGGGAGAGGCGTGAGCGGGCCTCGGCGGTAGGGCCGATAGTAAGTCAGAGCTTGGGGAGTCGTACTCTGACCTGGCACCCCGAGATCCTCACGTGCCAAGAGAGCCACTACCGTCGCTGTCCTCCTCGTCGCTATCGCTCGAGCAGCGACATTTGGCGCCGCTCGAGCTCTCTTCGCATCAGTCGAGACGCACACCTGAGCACCCAAAAAACTTGACGGATATCATATTATCCTCCGCTATCTTGAGGCGGAGGATATGCCTATCGTCCAGTCTTCGGGCTCGGTCAAAGGCTTTCCAGCCCCTCCCAAGCAACATGGAGCGGTGCTTCGGGTACTCCGCGTGCACTTGCATAGCGCCGTGGGAGCAACTGTACGCCTGCGGCCACAAGATAGGGGGCTTGGCGGACTCCATCGCCCTAGCCAGAGGGCGAGGGAGATGCAAATGGCCCCGCGGGATGCCGTCCGAGTGTCCGCCAAGCATGGGAAGTGCCGGAGTTGCACTCCGCCTCCCCCGGCCACGGCCTCCGCGGGCGCCGGGGGTTGCCATCTTCACCAACCATGCAGCATCCCCGCGCTGCCTTGGGCCGTCCACGCGTCACGCTGGATTCTTCCCTCGTCTGAGCTTGTCAACACCCGACGCACAGGCATGACGTGCTGCTGGTGGCGTACGAGCTCAGGCGCCAACACACCACATGTTGGCGCCGTGTCGGAGGTCAAGCGCGCTACCTCAGGCTCTTCGCCGCCGGCGAAGCCCGACCTCGTTCCCGCTCGAACCGTGTCCGTCAGTCCGTATCGCCAGGGCTTGTGACGGGAAGACCGCGCATGCGCTCCCTAAACCTCCACCTGGGCTCACCCCATTGGAGATTCGGCGGGAGCAGATGGGGTGCAAGACTCGGCCCCGTTGGGAGAGCGTCACCCAGTTCCCCCGGTGCACTTCACGGAATGGGGAGGGAGTACCGGAGGCTCGACTACATCAACCCTCGGGGGCTCACATGGTCCGACGACAACCATACCAGCACACCTACGAGCCACGGAGGAGACCACACGGACCGTCACTACAGCAGGAGACACGAGCGCGACCCCATGAACAGCCACAACGCGAACAGGTATGAACAACTCCATGAGGGTGAGCCGAGGGGGTGGCTTAGTGCGGACGCCCGACGCGGATGCACTCGTGGGGCGCACCTGCTTGTTCGGAGCTGCCCCACGCAGACGTCTGGGTCCGGGGACCGGGGACCTCTCGCCTTGGATAGGGTGGATGCACCCTCATGGCCAGGTCGAGGGGCCCAACCTGGGGACTGAGGGTGGAACATACGCCCATGTTCCCGGGCCACACGATCCCAACCTGGGGGACAGATGTGGTATACTCGCCCCCGCCTCCAGGGCGCGCGACGCCCACTTGGGGACGGATGGTGGAACACAAGCCCATGTTACTGGTGCAGGCTTCGTTCGGTTACCAGCAGGTGTTCGGGTACCCGTCGCTGCCCTTAGGTTGGGCTGGCCCGGCCCTGGGGCGCGGCCCAGGGTACCAGTCAGGGAACCCACGGGGCCCAAGCAAGGCGCGTTGGGGCATCGCCCCATGGTTTCAGCACCGACCACGTGGGCGAGTCCTCCGGCCGATGGGTCCGGGGGCTCCCCCTCGCTCGAGGAATCGCTCAGGGCGGGCCAAGTCACGCCGCTACAAACCCAGAGACCACGAGCGGGGCGCACGCCCATGGGGCCGGAATCCCCGGACCCTGCATCAACCCGTAAAACCTTAGCGCCACCCCCGCGACACCCCGGCGCCACCTCTGCATCGACCCTACATCATCCTTCAATTCTTCCGGAACCTACTTCATCCCATGACAGTCTCACGTAATAACGAGCTGAGGTTGTATACGCCCAGGGCCCCCCGAGGACGCGGAAGGGTTCCACACCACGCCTAGTGGAGAAGACGGAGGAATCAACACAGTCCCCCAATGACTTCCGGAATCAGGCACCTAATGCCTCTTGGGTAGGGACACTGGCAAGGCCAAAGCATCCTCATGACCTCCCATATACACACCCATTGTGACACTCTCATGTAATAACGAGCCGAGGTTGTATACGCCCACGCCCCCCCGAGGACGGGGAAGGGGTCCACCCCACGCCTAGTGGTAGCCCTATGCTCAGCGCTCGGGGAAGACGGAGGCGATAAATACCTAGGATGTCGGATGCGACTTTTTCTTGTTTCATCATTGCGTTTTAAGTTGAGGCACACTAGGGCCTTTCCCTTTCTGTTGTATGTTGAGGTTTCTCTACTTGATGTTTTGAAAAGAAAAGGAGGGCGGGGATTTTGTTTCTATGTTCTCTCGCTTTGCCGAACTCGTGTTCTCTTTCCCCCTTTTTCTCTGATTGGTGTTTCGTGGGATCCTCGGGAGGTCTTCGGTTCTCCTGAGGCAATCACAAAAAGAGGCGGAATGCGGAATCGCTCGAGAACCAGAAAGGGGGCTCCTGGGCTCCGCCTCAGGAGCCTTACCGGTCATAATGTCAATGGCCACTGTTGGCGACGTCCGGGAGATCCGGTCGGCGCCGGGATTGGCGGGGCCCCGCCCTGTGAAGCGCGAGCTCGGTGGCGGCACGGAAATGTGCGAGACTAGGGCCTAACGACGTAGAGCGGCTGGAATGTCAAAGGGGCTCCTGAGTAGCATGCCTTAGGGGCCTCACTGGTCACAATGCCACTCAGCCCCCAGGGCGCCGGGGCTTTACCTTGTGAGGAGAAACCTTGGTAACGGGTTGCACCACACGACAACAGGGAAATGCGTGGGACTGGGACCTACAGACACAGAGTACCGAAAGGTCCTCATACCGCCCCAAAAGCAGGAAGGATACACCACGAACGAGCCCACACTCGTAGGACAAATCATCAGCATGGCATTATCACAGGATGGATACAGTCGCCGCGAGTATGGAAGCGTCGCACATTCCTCGTCATCAGGGAAAACGTTAAAATCTATCCACCAGACACGACCTAGATGTTGTTAAACTTAACACATGTACCTATCAGGAGGACGAGGCTGTGAATCATAAGGACACGTCGTCATCGGAGCCCACGTCACGACCCTCTGGAGCAAGCCTTGTCACCAGGTCTTCCACATGAACCTCGACCCATTCGGCCAGGGCTAGGATCGTCTCTGGCACCGGATCCAGCACCGAAGCAAAGTCAAAGTTGGGGTCGAGGCGAAGGAGGTGGCTGAAGACGTCCGAGGTGGCCTGACCCAAAAGGTCGCGGCTCTTCTCCTCCACAAGCGCAAGGGCCTTCTCGGCGCCCGCCTCGAGATTTCTCCACGATGCGGTAGAAAAAGCCCAAGTACGTGGAGTCATCGAGAATCAAGGGACCAGAGACGCCTTTTCCACATATGTAGCTCAGAGCATGGGAAGCCCTCCGTTCGAGTGACCGGAATATCCTGGAGCGCTTAGGTTGAAGGCTGCGAGCATGGGCTGCCTCTTCGGAAGCCTCTCCAACCAGGGAAGCCGCGCCTTTCACTTGTTTGCAGATATTAGACAGTTTACCCTCGGCTGTGGCCTGCGCGTCCAGCACAGCCTGTCGGCTTTCCACTTCCTGATCCAGCCTTCTCTGCAGGGCAATGACCTAAGCTTGAAGGCAGCCACGGCGCTTGAGGAAGCGGGTCTCTTGGAGCCTCAACTTTGAATGGTAATCGAGAAGAAGGGAACATTGAGCCTCCACCACCCCCTTGTATATCTCCTCCTAATGCTTCGCTTCACAAGAGGCAAGGGATTCCTCGGCAAGCGGCAACAAGCGCTCCCTCGTCTCCAGACGCTCCTGCTCCAGGCACCGCACCACCTCTACAAGCACAAGCAAGTCGACGGATGCTCGAGGACCGGCATGGAAGGACTCCGCCGGTAGGCCCCCCAGGGAGAACCTTGACGGAGCTTGCTCTTCAAGACGGGCGATGAGGGCGCAAAGCTCCCTGTGGCGGTCTTCGGAGGCCCTGCACCGACAATCAGCCTCATAAGCCTCAGCAAGAGCGCGCTCGCGGGCTTCGACCGCTACAGCGAGGAATGCCTCTGTCTCTGCGGGAGCGCCCTCGTGCTGCAGGCGGTGGAGGTTCACGGCGACCTCAAGCTGGCGCCACCCCGACGCAAGGTACTAGCGCTCACCTTCCCGACGGGCTTCATGACTGGCAAGCCCCGCCCCAGACGTCGAAGCGCGTCTGTACCGATGCGGAGCAAGCCCCATGGTGCGGCAAGCGAACCCGAGACAGGCTCCAAAAGCCACCAGGGGTTCTCGCCTCCCGTACAGCGAGCAGGAGAAGCGCGCAAGGAATCACCCGGCCCGAGTCCATGTCCGGGGGCTGGGGCTCCCGTGTGGCTGTTTCATCGCCATTGATCGCCCCACGGTGCCCCTGATCTCCATGCTAGAGGGGTCCAAGGGGAAGGCGCGGCATGGACCCAGGAGGGGCCACAGGCTAGGGGATAGGTATCTCGCCGTAGTACCGAAGGCCGCCACCGAAGAAGACTGCAGAGGGTTCAGGTGCATGAGGCTTAGGACACCGAGCCCAGTGGAGTGCGAGAGAAGAGGCCACGGGATACCCGGCGACCTCCGGAGCAGGCGACGCTGATCCGACTCTTAGGACACCAAAGGGAAACCTGAAGAACAAGGGTTCAGAAGATAGGCACATAAAGGGAGGACGAGGGGGAACATGGGTGCTTAGTCATCAATGGCCATCCACTTCTTCCTTGCCGGAGGCCCTCGTGGCGAGGGGCGGCCGCCCTTGGGCAACCTCCTCTTCCAGCCGGCACGGGCGGCCTAGTGGGGGGACTCGGCAGCCCTCGAGCGAGGCTCGGAAGTGGGGGCACCGCTTTACACCATCGACCGATCACCACCACCAACCCCGGCTTGACGCGAAGCTAGAGCCGGGAGGACGGGCGGCGACAGAACCAGGGTCTTCGGGGGGCCGAACCCCGGGTGGCGCGGCCTCCGGGGAACGCCTTTCCCCCTCAGGAAGGAGCCCACATTCATCAAAGAGCGTCATCTCCACAACAAGAGCTCCCGGGGGCTTGAAGCTATACAGCGGCAGGTCGTTCGGGGGAAGCTTGTCAGGATTGTCACCAGTAAGCCGGCGAAGCGGCTTACGCAAGATATGAGGGGAAAAGGGGACAACTTGGGTCCTCATCAAGTTGCTGGGCCCTGTGTAGGCCCACATGGGGTGGGAGTGGCGCTGGAGGGGCGCAATCCGCCGACAGTTGAACTTGTGCTACAGCATTGCCATCCTCACCCTAGCACGCCCCAGCTTTTCTAGCCGGATCAAGACCGGCGCGAGCCGGGGGTCACTAAGCTCTTTGCGCTCCACCCCTGGCTCGGTGTCGCGGGGGTCGGCGGAGGTTGGAACAGAGCTCCGGCCTCGGCAGCCTCAACATGCACCCACTGTCGCTGGAACCCTTCCACCTCGGGGAGGAGCTCAACGTATAGGACCCTGCGGGTTGTTGCATCGACAGTTCTCAAGCACGCGCACCCGGACCACTACACCTCAGAGGTCAACTCAAGGGATAAGAAATGGTAGAGCAATGCCACGGAAGGAGTAACGCCAACAAAAGCCTCGCATAAGAACGCGAAGGCAGAGAGGAGGACCAAAGAACGGGGGTAAAGGTGGAGCGCATGGATCTGGTAATCCGAAAGCACTGCATTGATGAAGCCCGAGAATGGCGGTAGTACACCGGAAATGAGGGCATGAAAATGGAGAGGAACCGCGGGGGACACCCTCTCCCTCCGAGGCCATGAGCGCGGCCAGATTTGGGTGGCCCCGCACTCATTGAGTTGGGAGCAACTACCAGCTGAACCTTCTTCAACCCCTCGAGGTTGACCACCATTGAGCGTTCTAGCACGGGCCAGGGCGCCGCCGGGAAGGTCGGGCCCCACGTGCCTCCACATTTCCCCCTTTTTTGAGACATGACGGAGAGAACAAGGCAACAACGACATCACGCGCGTGGGTTAGAGGAAGAACCGGCGGCTGGATCGACAGAAGGAAGAGCCGGTGGCGGAATGGATAGGGGGCGGAGACGGTCGGCAGACGCGGGTTAGGAGATGCTGCGCGGAGAGGACGGGCTCGTCGTTATAAAGGCCCGGCCCACAGGTGTTTAGGTCCCGCGATGCTTCGGGCCACACTTAAGGCTCCTCCAAGAAGCCAACCCAGGTGCGCCTTGGGCCCGGGGCTACTGTCGGCATTCTGGGAATGGGGGTACCCAGAGCTGCCTACCTGCGGCCCAGGAACGACCCGCTTCACCAACCCAAGGTCAACTGGTGCCATGTCTCCCGGGAAGGCCCTCGCGAGTGGCCAAGCCTCACTATAAGGAGCAGCATCAGGACCCACTGGGACCTCCTCAGGCCCCTCCGAAGTGGCGGACATTCCAAGGCAAGGCCGGGCCTCATGAGTCAAGGGTGACGCCAGGAAAGGACAGGCGAGCAGCAGATGGTAGGACGAGGCAATTTCCCCTTTAGTGCAAAAGAGGTGCGAGCGTATGAGGGTTCCAAAGGCATCTTCCAAAGGTTTCCCTTCTGGTGCAACGAAGCCACAACTGCCCGCGAGTAGGGCAAACTTCTTCCTCTAGCCCATCCCTGCTGCGCGGGCAAGTACTTTGCACGCGAAGACCACCTTTGGGCAGGGGCACATGTTCCCGTGTCCCCCTTTAAAATTGGCCGCTGTGGAATCCCTTCCTGCCTGTCGGGGAAAACCAACACCTATGGGAAACTCGAGTAGTCCCTTGATTGTTTGGCGAGAAGAGAGAGGTGTGGCATCTAGAGTGGAACTAGCGATCAACACCGGCAAGGTCCTTTTTTCCCGGGTTCGGGCTACCTAACGCGTAAAACCCTACTCCTGCTTAGTTTGTATTGTGTGCTTACTGTATGGTGGTTTTGCTACAGTAGCTTAGTAGGTGATTAGGGAGTCTCTGATCCCCAAAAAGTTCAACCCCTAAGAATTAGCTTTGAGCCTCCTTTTATAGGCAAAGGGGTCACCAACAGTGTGCTCACGGGATGCACGGTGAACATTGTTCACTGCTCTACTTCGACGGTGGTGTCAGGGGCAGTAAATACCTTGTTTGACCCCTGACCTGCCGCAAGATGGTTGCGACACGTACCCAGGTGAATCGACACGTGGGCCTTGTGATAGCACACGAGGGATGTGCTGGAGCGGTCGGATTGTGGTAGAAACTGGTGGGGACACCTGGCGAGCGAACAGGGGCTTGGTGGCATGGAGCCTCCATCGGGTGACTTCGTCACCTCCCCAGCAAGGAGGGCTTGTTGGGAGCCTTGAAAACTTTCCCAGCAAGGAGGGCTTGCCGTGGGGCCTCGCCACTATGTGCGAGCCTTCCCGGCAAGGGAAACTTGTCGGGGTCTTGTTATTCTTCGGGTAGTCTTCCCGGCGAAGCAGACTTGCCGGGGCCTTGGGAACCTTCCCGGCAAGGAGGGCTTGTCGGGGCCTTGCGTCTGGAGCCCTTGTGCTCCATGCCCCTCACAGTGAGGGAAGGGCGTGGCCTCGGCGGGTCTTGCACTGCCTTTCTGCTGCTCTTCCCGGTACACTACCATCACGGGCGTCTTCGATGCCCGTGCATAAGTTTGGGTCATACGGGAGCCTAGTCTCTAGTGCACCAATAGGAGCCCCTCGGCCTGGGCCACGCATGGGCGTGAGGTGTTGCTGGGCTAGGCCCAAAGTAGTGCACGCCTCCCTCAGCAGGGGACTGTGAAGCTTTGGAGCCGTTGCGGGTGGCCCTTCCCCAGTCACGCATCAAACGCGCGAAGTGGAGAAGTGCGCGACAGTAGCCTCCCCACCTCCCGACGCATTGCTGCCACCCATGAAGCATGCGCAGTAAAGGTCATGCAAGTGGTGTTCGTGGCCATAATGGCCGTAGTCGTGGCAGGGCCCGCCCCCGCATGCATTGGTGCAGCAGGGCGGTTCCCTGTTCACCGGTGATCATAGGTGATTGGGAGAGAGGGGCGGCGGTTTCTGGAGTGAGGGGAGCTCGCCCCCCGCGCGTCGCCCTATAAATTAGGGACTTTGCGAGGGGGTTTTGCTCATCCATTAGCTCCTGGAACATCCAGCACCCCTAGCTTGCATGTGTAGAATATTTTCTAGCTCCATGTGGCGCTCGCCCCTAACCATGGCTAGGGGACGAGGGAAGCCACCATCGGCCGCCAGGGCGGCAAGTGGATCCACTCGGATCATGCCACAGCTTCAGAGGGTGCAGCTGCGGAGGGCGGCACGAGCGTCCGTGGTGACGGAGGGGCGAGGAGCCGCGGTCGCCGTTGAGGCCATGGATGGGGTAGGCGGACTGCTACTCCAGCACCTCCGTCTTCTCCCGTGCTTGGCGGGCACTCAGACGGGATGGCGCTGGAGTTCGTCGTAGAGCTGCACGGCGTCCCGCGGGGCCATTTGCATCTCCCTCGCCCTTTTGCTAGGGCGATGGAGGCCGCCAAGCCCCCTGTCTTGTGGTTGCACGCATATGGATGCTCCAACGACGCTATGCAAGTGCACACGGAGTACCCGAAGCGCCGCTCCATGTTGCTCGGGCGGGGCTGGAAAGCCTTCGCCCGGGCCCGAAGCCTCGAGGATGGGCATATCCTGTGCTTCAAGCTAGCGGAGGATAATATGCTATCCGTCAAGTTTTACCGGCGCTCAGGTGTGCGTCTCGGCTGCTGCGAAGAGAGCTCGAGCGGTGCCGAATGTCCCTCCTCGAGCGATAGCGACGAGGAGAACAGCAGTGACAGTGGCGCTCTTGGCACGTCAGGATCTCGGGGGGCCAGGTCAAAGTACGACTCCCCGATCTCCAACTGACTGCGGGCCCTACCGCCGAGGCCCGCTCACACCTCTCCCCCGCCGGGTGGAGTTACTCTGCAGGAGCCAGAATCGAGGCCTCGTCTTTGAGGAGGTGCAATCGCGGGCTCTGGCTTCTTCATCCCCTCAGGTCACCCTGTCTTCAACCCCCATTCTCCTCCGCGAAGTGCTGGTCCAGGAGAAACCAGCCTGGGTTGCACCGGGGGTCGTCCAGCTTTTTGTCCTCTTGAACTTCTATCCGGCGAGCATGTCCCTCGCCAAAACACAGTGTAATAGGTTAGAGTATCAAAAATCATTCATGTTATATGTCTGAGTTTGTTTCAAATAAATGAATGAAATGTCGTTTCCCTTGCGTGTGATCCTTCTCCTTGAATGATACGCCTTTTGCATTTTTCGGAAGCTTGCCCGCACGACTAGTCCTGCCGCTAGTACTTTGAGGAACAGATCCTTAGCAGTTCGCTTGAGGGGTCGGTACCGGCAAGGCTCCTTGCCGCACTCAGTGCAACCATTAGATTGTCGAGCGTGGCTCGAGGCGAAATAAGGTGCTGTGTAGCCACTTAGACTGTTGAACATGTTCGAAACAGTGAGAAGGCACTCTGTGACCGTTCAGGTCGTTGAAGTAGTTCGAAACGGAACTAAGGCGCACTGATCCTCAGAAGGTTCCATCTACGTGCAGGTTTCTCAAACAAGGTTTGGGATCTTCCAGAAAGGGAACAACCTATCTACTCTGAAATGTCATCTGAAATATTTATCACTTATCTGTCGTGCCGCGACACTTCTCCTCGCGGTGCTTGGGTCTCTTGTCGGGGCCTTAGATCCCTGGCAAGCAGGAGGACTATACTCTTCCGGCAACTTCCCCTCCGGCATGGTATTTGCCAATGGTTCTCGACTGTCGTATAAGAGGCGGGTTGCCGGAGCATAACTCCTTTTCCTGTTTTACCTGGTCGTGCTGACGGAGCCACCTAGAGCACCTTTGGCGAAGACGTGATGCTTCCGGGGGGAAAGCGTTCGGCTGGAGTGCGTGCGTGGGTTCTGGGGCCCGTAGGCGCATTCTTGACGGCTATGCACCTCTCCATGGAGGTGCGTCGGTCGGAGTATGCGCCTGAGCGGTGCATTAGCCTGATGCCTTCGAGCTCGAGGTGTCCGTCCCCTAGCCTGCGTTCGCGCAGCAGGGCGCTCGCGCTGGCATTAGGAGGTCGTGGCGATGTAGAGCGACCACCGATGCGCCCCTGCATTGAGGGACCGCAGTGGTGTGCTCAATCTCCCAATATCTGACGCGGAGCTTGCTTGAATCCGCGAAGAAGCTCTCCACCGTCGCTCCCCCTACCTCGCGCGCCAAAGCTGTCGGGGAAAACCAACACATATGGGAAACTCGAGGAGTCCCTTGATCGTTTCGCGGGGAGAGAGAGGTATCACATTGAGAGGGGAACTA
>NC_058521.1:276226671-276234171 GCF_904849725.1 Hordeum vulgare subsp. vulgare | reverse complement strand
CAACAAGAACAACAAGAACAACAACAAAAACAACAACAACAACAATAACAACGATGATGACAACAACAACAACAACAACAACAACAATGACAACAACAACAACAGTGACAACATCGACAAAAGCGACAACAACGACAACAACACGAAGAACAACAACAACTACTAGTACTACAACGAAGACGACGATGACGACGACGACGATGACAACAACACCAACAGCAAAACAATAATAACCATAACAACAACAACAACGACAACAACCACAACAAAGAAGATGACGACGATGACAACAACGACAACAACAACAACAACAAAAAACAACAATAACCATAACAACAACAACAACAACAACAACAACAACAACAAGTAGGACGACGAGAACGACGACAATGATGACAAGAACGACAATGGCGAGAACATTGACTACAACAATAACAAGAACAACAAAGAGAGCAACGACAACAATGGCAATAACGACAACAACAACCACAACAACAACAACAATGAAGGCGACGACGACAATGACGACAACAACAACAAAAACAACAACAACAACGACAACAACAACAATAACAACGTCGGAGCACTAGTACCCCAGACTTGTCCACGGGCGCGAAGAGCCCCCGCCGGCAGGGCATGGCAGGACCCAGACAAGATAGAACCCGCAAGATTATCCAGGCCTCGGCAAGCCTGCTTTACCGGGAAGATGACCAAGGCCACACCCATTTGGTGGGCGTGATGAACTGACCAAGTATAAGACCTCGGCAAGCCTCCCTTGCCCGGATGAAGACCCAAGACCCCGGCAAGCTCCTTGCCGGGATGACAAGGCTGGGCACTGGAGGGCAACCGCTCTTGCCACAGTGCCATCGCCCCAAGTTCCAGCGCCTTCCGCATGCGCTAGAGCAGCGTCCAGGTGTCGAAACAGCGGGATACGTGTCTTGACCAACACATCACTAACTTGGACAAGAGGTGCATTTAATGATCCTGACAGCGGTAGATGGATAAGCTTGGCTCTAGGTTCACTGTAACTCCTCGTGAACCTACCATCGAGCACTGTAGGTGACCCCTTTGCCTATAAAAGGAGGCCTTTATCTCATTCAGAAGGGGTTAGACTCCTTGGACATTGACTCATAACACAATCATCAACAGTCACTGTAACAAACAACAAAACGCTTACAATCAGACAAGCAGGACATAGGGTTTTACGCGTAGGCAGCCCGAACCTGGGTAAAAAGGCTTGTCGGGTGCTGATCATTAGCTCTGCTCTTCACATCACCTATCCCCGCGGTACGATCACAAGGGTTTCACCTTGATTCCCATAGGTGTCAACCTCCCACCGCCGACATCTTCGCCACGCCAGGTAGGGGGTGTGGAGTCTTGCTCAAATCTGAGCAAACGGAGGCTCCAAAGCTAGCGCCGTCAGGCCGATGTGTCGCTCGGGGCCAACGTGCAGCTGTCGAGGGCGTGCCTGGGCGCTTCACAGAGGCCTCGGTGCATACTCCGGCGGACGCACCTCTACTGAGTGATGCATAGTCGTCGAGGATGGGACATGCGGTCCCGAAGCCACGGCGCGCACTCCATCGTAAGTGTTGCGCCCCTGAGAGCGTCGTATCGTCTCCCAAGATGTGCTCGGGGGCTCCGCCAGCCCAACCTAGCAAGAAGAAGGCAAAGGGGTTACACCCTGGCCAACTTTTTCTCCAAACGACGGTCACACACTGTCGGCAAGAAGTCTTTGCCGGAGAACAAGCCGCCCGGAGCGGTAATTTCCTACTTGTCTGGTACTCCGACGCCCCAACAAAAGATTCAAGCGCCATGCAACCACGACGTGAGCAGATAAGTTTTAAGTTTGAGATTCAGATCTGAAGTAGATGGATTCTTTGTTTTTCCCTTTAAAAGTTTCCAATCTTTGTGCATGGCGTCTGCGCATACTGGGACCTTTCCAAAGATCAGTGCACCTTGTCTTTGTTTCGAACTCGTTCGAACGACCTGAACGGCCACAAAGCGCCTTCAAACTGTTTCGAACCTGATCAACAGAGCAAGCGGATACGTAGCACCCGATTTCGTCTCAAGCCGCGCTTGGCGATTTCTATGGTTGCACTGAACGCGGCATGGAGCCTTGCCGGTAGTTGCCGGCAAGCTCCCAGATTATGCAAAGGCGAATCATATAAAGAATAGAATCGGAAAAAGGGAAAACATTCTTTTCATTGATTTGTTTGGGATATTCTCAAACATATTACATGGATGAAACGATCTACTCTAACCTAAAACCATTGTCTTTGGCGAGGAACTACGCTCACCGGACTAGAGTCCAGGAAGACATGGAGCAACCCTCGCGCGATCCAGGCTGGTTCCTCCGGGACCAGCATTGCGCGGAGGAGAACGAGGCTGGGAGAGATGGAGGAGCAGAAGTCCACGCGCTGACGAGAAGATGAGGCAGCTCCGGTCGGTCCAGCGCGGGAGAGAGCGAGCGGCAGACTGCGGTGATAGTACGGCTCGTGGTTAGCCCGAGGGCAGGTCCTCGTCTGCAGACCATTTCTACAGGGGGCCTGACCCGCTTTCGCTGTCGTCACCATCCGTCCCTTCCTCGTCGCTCCCATGCGAGGAAGGGCTTTCAGTCCCGCTCGAGCTCTCTTCGCAGCAGCTGAGACGAGCACCTGAGCTCCCATATAGCTTAATGGAGAGCATGTTATCCGCCATCCTCTTGAAGCGGAGAACGTGCCTATCCCAGAGGCTGTGAGCGCGGGCGAAGCTTTTTCACCCGCAGCCGAGGAACAGGGTCCGAGGCCCAGTACGCTCCGCAACCACCGGCACGTAGCCATTGCCGCAACCATGCATGCAAAGCCAAAGGGTCGGGGACCCCTCTCCTTCCGTTGCCTCGGGGAAGACACTAGGGAGTCAGAGGCGTAACCGGACGGGTCCTCGTAACTGGACGAGGAACTCCATCGGGTTCCTTTCGACGTGGTCCGCCACAAGAGCAAGCCCCGAAGAAGGCGGAGGCGCTGGAGTAGCGCTCCGCTTCCCGCGGCCTCGACCTCCATGACGACCGGGACCCCTCGCCCTTCCTCTGCCACGGGCGCTCGTGCCGTCTTCCGCCGCGGCGCCCCCAAAGTTGTGGCATGATCCGAACGGGATCCTCTCGCCACCCTGGCAGCCTACGGTGGCCGACCCAGTCCCCTAACCCTGGTTAGGAACGAGCGCCACCGCAAACACAAGAAGATTTTGAAGACCAAGGCTAAGGAGTTGGTGGATTCGGAAGGTGTGGGTGAGTAAAACCCCTCGCAAACCCTCCCAATTTATAGGACGGGACGCGGGGGCTAGCTTCCCTTGCTCCGGAAGCCACCACCCCTCTCGCCCAATCGCTCGAGCTCACGGGCGAACAGAAAACTGGCCTGCTGCACCAATGCATGCACGGGCGGGCCCAGCCACGACTGCGCCTGTTTAGGCCACGTCTTCCACCTGTCCATCCATAACTGCGAATGCCACGCACGTGGCAGAGGCATTTCAGGAGGTGGAAAGGCCACTCTGCGCACGACCCCCCACCCACTTCGCGCGTCCAATGCACAACGTGGGGAAAAGCAACCGCCAACAGATCCAACCATGAAGGCCCGTGCACCTCTTAGGCATGGCCCAACAACGCTTCGCGGGCGTGTGTGGCCCAGGCTCGAGGGCTCTTGTCAGTGCACTAAAGACTGGGGTCCCTAGTGCCCCAGACTTGTGCATGGGCGCGAAGAGCCCGTGTCGGCAGGGCATGGGAGGACCCAGAGAAGATACAACCCCCAAGATTATCAAGGCCTCGCCAAGCCTGCCTGGCCGGGAAGATGACCAAGGCCACGCCCATTTGGTGGGCGTGATGAACTCACCAAGTACAAGACCTCCGCAAGCCTCCCTTGCCGGGATGACGACCGAAGTCCCTGGCAAGCTCACTTGCCGGGACGTAGACCCTAGGCCCCGGGAAGCTCCTTGCCGGGATGACGGGGCTGGGCACTAGAGGGAACCGCCCTTGCCACACTTACACCGCCCCCAAGTTCCAGCGCCTTCCGCATGCGCCAGCGCAACGTCCAAGTGTCGAAACACCTGGATACGTGTCTTCACCAGCACATCGCTGACAAGGACAAGACGTGCATTTAATGCACTTGACAACGGTAGATGGATAAGCACCGCTCAAGGTTCACTGTAACTCCTCGTGAACCTACCATCGAGCACTGTAGGTGACCCCTTTGCCTATAAAAGGAGGCCCTTTGCTCATTCATAAGGGGTTAGACTCTTTGGACATTGAAACATAAGACGATCATCAACAGTCAATGTAACAAACAATAAACGCTTAATACAATCAGACAAGCAAGACGTAGGGTTTTACACGTAAGCGGCCCGAACCTGGGTAAAAAGGCTTGCCGAGTGCTGATCGTTAGCTCCGCTCTTCACGTCACCTCTCCCCGCCATACGATCACAAGGGTTTCACGTTCATTCCCACAGGTGTCGACCTCGCACCGCCGACAAACAACAACAAGGACGATGATGACAACGACAATGACGAAAACAGTGGCAATGACAAGAACAACGACAACAACAACAACAACAACAACATAAACAACATAAACAAAAACATAAACAACAACTACAACAACAACAACAACATAAACAACAACAACAACAACAACCACGACGACGACGAGGACGACGACAGAGACGACAACAACGATAATGATGCGAATAACGACAACAGCGACAATAACAACAAGGACAAAAACGACGACGACAACAACAACAACAACAACAACAATGACAAAAACAACAACAATGACAAGAACAACAACAACAACAACAACAACAACAACAACAAAAACAACAACAACAACAACGATGGCAAGGACGAGAACAAGGACAACAACAATAACAACGACAACAACGACAAAAGCGGCAGCAACGACAACAACAACAACAACAACAACAACAACAACAACGACGAAAACAACAACAACGGCAACAACGACATCAACGACAACAACAAGAACAACAAAAACTACAACAAGAACAACAAGAACAACGACTAGAACAACAAGAACAACAACATGAACAGCGAAGACGACGACGACGACAACAACAACAACAAGAAGAACAACAACAACAACGACGACAACGACAATAACAACAGCAATGACAACCACGACGACCACGACAATAACGACGACAATAAAGATGATGACGACGATGAGGACGATGACGACGATGACGATAATAAAAAAACAACGTCAATGGCGACGACAATGATGACGACTACGATGTTGACGACGACAAAGATGATGATAACAACAATGACGAGAACAACGAAAACCAAGACGACAACAACAACAACGACAACAACGACAACAACAACAACAACGACGACAACAACAACAACAACAACAACAACAACAACAACAACAACAACAACAACGAAGACGACAATGTCAACGATGACAACAATGATGACGACATTGACGATGACGGCGACGACGACAACAACCACAAGAAAAACAAAAACAACAACAACAATAACAACAAGGACGACGACGACGAGGACGATAACAATGACGACGACGACAACGACGACCAAGAAGACGATGATGACAACCACAACTACAACAATTACAACAACAACGAAAACAACAACGACAACAACAACAACAACAACAACAACAACAACAAAAACAACAACAACAAAAACAACAACGACGACGACATGACAACAACAATGATGTAAAGAACAACAATGACGAGAACAACGAGAAAAACGACAACAACAATGACAACAACAACAACAACAACAACAACGACAACAGCGACAAGAACAACAAAAGCGTCAGCGATGACAACAACAACAATAACAACAATAATAACAACAACAACAACAACAACAACAACAACAAAAACAATAACAACAAAAACAACACCGACGACGACACGACAACAACAGTGATGTAAAGAACGACAATGACGAGAACAACGACAACAACGACAACAACAACGAGGACGACGACAACAACAACAACAACGACAATAGCGACAAGAACAACAAAAGCGTCAGCAATGACAACAACAACAACAACAACAATAATAACAACAACAACAACAACAACACCAATAACAAGAAAAACAACCACAACGACGAGATCAACGACGACAACGCTGACAACAACGACAACAACGACAACTACAACAGCCACAACAACAAAGAGAACAAGAACGACGACAACAACATTGACAACAACAACTCCAGTGACAACAACGATAAGGATGACGACAAAGACGACAACAACTTAAACGACAAGAACAACGACAATAACGACAACAACAACCACAATGAGAACAGAAACAATAATAATAACAACAACAACAACAATAACCACAACGACAACAGAGACTGCGACGACTAAAACAACAACAACAACAAACACGACGACGAGGACAACAACGACAACAACAACAACAACAACAGCAATAACAATAACAACAACAACGAAAACAACAACAACAACAACAACAACAACAACAACAACAACCACGACGACGACGATGATGACGACGACAACAACGACAATGACGACCACGACGACGACCACGAAGACGATGACGACAGCCACAACAACAACAAAATCAACAACCACAAGGAAGACGACGACGACGACAACAACAAATAACAAGAACAACAACAACTAAAAAATAACAACAAATAACAACAATAACACAATAACAACAACAACAACAACAAAACAACAACAGTGACAACAACGGCAACAAGGACATCAACGATAACAACAACAACAACAACAACAACAACAACAACAACGAAGACGACAATAATGAAGAAAACAACGACAATAATGAGAACAACGAGAACAAGGACAACAACGACAACAATGACAAAAGTGATAACGACAACAACAACAACAATGAAGATGACGACAACGACGACAACAACAAGAATAAGAACAACAGCAACAACAACAACAAAACAACAATAACAAGGACGACAATGGAGACGAGGACAACAACGACAATGACGAGAACAACGAGAATAACGGCAACAACAACAACAACAACAACAACAACGATAACAGCGACAACAACGAGAACAACCTCATCAACGACAACAACAACAACAACAACAACGACAACCACGACGACGACGACAATAACGACGACAACGAAGACGATGACGACGATGAGGACGAGGACGACTACGACGACAACAATGACAATGATGAGAACAACGACAACAACGACAACAACTACAATGACGACAACAACGACAACAACGACAACGACGACAACAACAACGAGAACAACAACAACAACAATGACAACAACAACAACAACAACGAAGACGACGACGACAAAAATGATGAGGACCGTGATGATGACGGCGACGACGACAACAACAACAACAATAACAAAAACAACAACAAAAACAACAACAACAACAACAACAACAACAACAACAACAACAACAAGGACAAGGAC
>NC_058521.1:276196671-276219171 GCF_904849725.1 Hordeum vulgare subsp. vulgare | reverse complement strand
AACGAAAACAACGACATCAAAGACAACAACAACAACAACGACAACAACAACAACAATGACAATAACGATATCAACAACAACAATACCAACAAAAAAAATGAGAACAATCACCAGGACGACGATGATGACGATGATGATGACGACGATGACGACGACGATAACAACAACAACAACAATGACGACGACAAAAACAACAACAATGAGAACAACAACAACAACAACAACAACAACACCAACACCAACAGCAACAACAACAACAACAACAACAAAAACAACAACAACAAAAACGACAACAAAAAGAACAATGACGACGACAACTACGACATCAACAACAAGAAAAAAAACAACAAGAACAAAAAAACAAGAACAATGACGACGACGACGATGATGACAAGAACAATGAAGACGACGACGACGACAAAAACAACAACAACAACAACAACAAGAACAACAAGAACAACAATAACAACAACAACAACAAAAACAACATCAACAACAACAACAAGAACAAGAATAACAATGACAATGACGACGATGCCACCAACAACGACAACAACGACAACAAAAACAACAACAAAAGAACAATAACAAAGAAACAACAAGGACGACGACGACGATGACTACAACAACAACGACAACAACAACAACAACAAGAAAAACAACAACAACAACAACGAAAACGATGATGACAATGACAACAATAAAAAGAACACGAACAACAACAAGAACAACACCACCACCAACAACAACAATGACAATGACACAACAACACGAACAGCAACAAGAACAACAATAAGAACAACAACAACAACAACAACCACAACATCAACAACAACAACAATGACGACAACGACGACAATGAAGACGATGACGACGATGATGACGACGATGATGACGATGAGGACGATGACGAGACAACGACGATAATGAAAACAACAACAACAACAACAATAACAATAACAACAACAACAACAACGACGACGATGACGATGATGACAACAACAACAACAAAAGCGCCAGCAACGACAACAACAACAACAACAACAACAAGGGAGATGATGATGACGACGACGACAACAATAACAACAACAAGAACAAAAACAACAACAAATAACATCAACAGCGTGAGGGGCAATCCACAAAAAGCAGGAGTACGGTTTTACTCTTCGCAGCGTCCCGAACCTGGGTAAACTGTTGTGTTCTGTGCTACCCTGACCTTCGAGTGAGTCCTTCGTCGTTTCGATCTAGTAGCGGGCTAGGTGAGGCTGAGCGAGGAGAGATCGTCGTACACGCCCTGTGTTCGAGTCCTTAGGGTTTTGTGGAGCCCGATATCCGAAATTTGGCGCGCCGGGTAGGGGCGTGTCGAGGTCTCTCCAAAGGATCGGCTCACCGAAATTGAACGAGCCCACGCGGAGAGACGGGCTACCCGTGTGGCTCGGACGGTGTGGGCGGGCCACGACGCCCAGCTCCATCCCGCCACCTTGACGGCCGACGTCCATGCCGGACAGGCTTCTTGCGGGTGTTGGGGGTGCCATCTTCACGAACCATGTAGCATGCCCGTGCCACCCCGGCCCTTCCGCGCGTCCCGTTGGACTCTTCCCTCGTCCGAGCTTGTCAGCACCAGATGCACAGGCATGATGCGCTGCTGGTGGTATACGAGCTCAGGCGCCAGCACACCGCACGTTAGCGCCACGTCGGAGGTCACGCGCGCCACCTGAGGCTCATCGCCGGTGAACCCCAACCTCGTTCCCGCTCGAACCGTGTCCGTCAGACCGTATCGCCAGGGCTTGCAACGTGAGGACTACGCGGGCGCTCCCTAAACCTCCACTTGGGCTCTACCCTACTCGAGATCCGGCGGGAGTAGACGCGGGTGCAAGACTCGGCCTCGTTAGGAGGGCGTCACCAAGCATTCCCCGGCGCACTTCACGGAGTGGGGAGCGAGTACCGGAGGCTCGACTACATCAACCCTTGGGGGCTCACACGGTACGACGACAACCATATCGGCACACCTACGAGCCATAGAGGGGACCACGCGGACCGTCACTACAGCAAGAGGCACGAGCGCGACCCCAAGGATAGCCCGAGCGCGAACAGGTATGAACAACGCCATGGGGGTGATCCGAGGGAGTGGCTTCGCGAGGACGCCCAGTACTGGTGCACTCGCGGGGCGCACCTGTTGGTTGGGAGCTGCCACGGGCAGACGCCTAGGTCTAGGGACCGGGGACCTCTCGCCTTGGACAGGGTGGACGCACCCTCATGTCTAGGTCGAGGGCCCCCAGCCTAGGGATTGAGGGTGGAACATACGCCCATGTTCCCGGGCGAGTCGATCCCAACCTGGGGGCCGGAGGTGGTATACCCGCCCCCGCCTCCAGGGCGCGCGACGCCCACTTAGGGATGTGGTTAAAACAAACGTCCATGTCATGGGTGCAGGCTTCGTTCGGTTACCAACAGGTGTTCGGGTACCCGTCACTGCCCTTAGGCTGGGTTAGCACGGCCTGGGGGCGCGGCCTAGGGAACCAATTAGGGAACCCGGGGGCCCCAGCGAGGCGCGCTGAGGCATCGCCCCAGGGATTCAGAACCCACCACGTGTTTGAGTCTTCCAACCGATGGGCGCGGGGGGCTCCCCCTCGCTCGAGGAATCGCGCAGGGCGGGTCACGCCACACCGCTACAAGCCCGGGGACCACGAGCAGGGCGCACGCCCATGGAACCCGCATCCCCGGGCCCCAACCCGTAACACCTCGGCGACGCCCCCGAGACGCCACGACGCCACCTCTGAATCGACCCTGCATCGTCCTTCAATTCTTCCGGAACCTACTTCAGCCCATGACACCTCCGAACGCGGCTTTTTCTCGTTTCTTCATTCCGTTTTAAGTTGAGGGCCACTAGGGCATTTCCCTTTCTGTTGTATCCTGAGATGTTGAGGGCTTGCAGGTTTCTCTACTTGATGTTTTGAAAAGAAAAGAAGGGCGGGGAGTTTGTTTCTATCTTCTCTCGCTTTGTTGAACTCGTGTTCTCTTTCCCCCTTTTGCTCTGATTGGTGTTTCGCGGGAACCTCGGGAGGTCTCCGGTTCTCCCGAGGCAATCGCAAGAAGAGGCGGAATACGGAATCGCTCGAGCGCCAAAAAGGGGGCTCCTGGGCTCAGCCTCAGGAGCCTAACCAGTCATAATGCCACTCGCCACTGTTGGCGACATCCGGGAGATCCAGAAGTGGCGGGGCCCCGCCCTGTGAAGCGCCAGCTCCGCGGCGGCAGGGAAATGTGCGGGATTTGGGTGTGACGACGTAGAGCGGCTTGAGTTTGAAAGGGGGCTCCTGAGCAGCTTTCCTCAGGGGTCTCACTGGTTACAATGCCACTCGACCCCCAGGGCACCGGTGCTTTGCCTTGTGAGGAGAAACCTTGGTAACGGGTTGCACCAGACGGCGACATGGAAATGCACGGGAGTGGGACCTGTAGACACAGAGTGTCGAAAGGGTCTTCAAACCGCCCCAAAAGCAGGAAGGATACACCACGAACAAGCTCACGCTCGTAGGACAAATCATCAACATGGCAACATCACAGGCTGGCAAAAGTCGCGGCCAGTATGGAAGCATCGCACATTTCTCGTTATCAGGGAAAATATTAAAGGGTACCCACGACACACGACCTAGCTGTTGTTAAAATTAACACATGGACCTATCAGGAGGACGAGGATGTGAATCATAAGGACACGTCGTCATCGGAGCCCACGCCGCCGCCCTTTGGAGCTAGCCTTGTCACCAGGTCTTCCACGTGAACCTCGGCTCATTCGGCCAGGGCTCAGATCGTCTCTCGCACCGGATCCAGCACCGAAGTAAAGTCAAAGTCAGGGTCGAGGCGAAGGAGTTGGCTCAAGACGTCCGAGGCGGCCTGACCCAAAAGGTCGCCGCTCTTCTCGTCGGCAAGCGCATGGGCCTTCTTGGCACCCGCCTCAAGATGCTCCACTACACGGTAGAAAAAGGCCAAGCACCTGGAGTCGTAGGGAAAATCAAGGGACCGGAGACGCCTTTCCACAGATGTCGCTCAGAGCGTGGGTAAACCACCGCTCGAGGGACCGGAACATCATGGAGTGCTCAGGTTGAACGCTGCGAGCGTGGGCTACCTCTTCGGAAGCCTCTCCAACCAGGGAAGCCGCGCCTTTCACTTGTTTGCAGATATTAGACAGTTTACCTTCGGAAGTGACATGCGCGTCCAGCGCTGCCTGTCGGCTTTCCACTTCCTGATTCAGCCTTCTCCGGAGGGAATGGCCTAATCTTGCAGGCAGCCACAACGATTGAGGAAGCAAGACTCCTGGAGCCTCAATGTCGCACGGTAATCAAGAAGAAGGGAATGTCGAGGCTCCGCCACCCCCTTGTCTATCTCCTCCCGAAGCTTCATTTCACGAGAGGCAAGGGATTCCTCGACAAGCTATAACTGGTGCTCCCTCGTCTGCAGCTACTCCTGCTCCAAGCACTGCTCCACCTCTACAAGCACCAGCAAGTCGGCGGATGCTCGAGGACCGACATGGAAGGACTCCGTCGGGGGCCCCCCAGGGAGGCCCTCGGCGAAGCTTGCTCTTCTAGACGAGCGATGAGGGCGCAAATCTCCGTGTGGCGGTCTTCGGTGGCCCTACACCGACAATCAGCCTCATGAGCCTCAGCGAGAGAGCGCTCGCGGGCTCCTACCGGTACAGCGAGGGATGCCCCCGTCTCCACGCGAGCGCCCTGCCACTGAAGGCGGCAGAGGTTCACGGCGACCTCAAGCTAGCGCCACCACAACACAAGGTACCGGCCCTCACCTTCCCGGCGGACTTCATGACTCGCAAGCCCCGCAGACGTTGAAGTGCGTCCGCAGCGGTGCGGAGCAAGCGCCATTGTGCGGTAGGCGAACCTGAGACAGGCTCCAGAAGCTTGCAGGGGTCCTCGCCTCCCGTACAGCGAGCAAGAGAAGCGCACAAGGAATCACCTGGCCCGAGTCCATGCCCGGGGGTTGGGGACTCCCGTGTGGTTGTTTCGTCGGCATTAAGAGCCCCACGGTGACCCTCATCTCCATGCTGAAGGGGTCCAAGGGGAAGGCGCGGCATGGCGCAAGGAGGGAGTAACACCCTGAATTTTTTCAAACTTTTTCTTTCCAAAATATTTTGAAGTTCAAGTGGCAAGTTGATGGGTTTTCAAACCACTTCAACAAAGAGGGATACTCAGCCCTAGATTTCTTGCCACCAAAAAATCCAAAACCTTTTCATCTTCCCAAAATGTTTCTGAGATTTATTTGCAATCTTTTATTTTTCTAAATAATTCATTTTCCTATTTTGGGAATTATGGCAACACTATGGGTTGTGAAGCAACCCCTAGCTTGGATGAGCTTTAAGTCCCAAAAAATTTACTGCATCTTCACATTGCCATATCATTTCAAAATATGCAAAAATATTCCTTTGCCCAATGGACAATTTTGGCCAGAATAATCATTTCCTTTCTGACCAGAACTTCCCCTTTGTGAAGCAACCACTTGATTCCTATCCTGGAAAATTCCAAACAAATTCCTGTAGTTACTAGAGATCATATATAGTTCCAATATGTAAAAACATCCCATGGTCCAATACAAATTTTGATCAAAACAACTCTGCTAAGTTTCTGTTAACAGTGAACTGTTGGGAAGGAAGTGCTAGTTAGGAGTGCACATTGGAGCTGCAAATTTTTGAGCATGTGTGCATTTCCAAATGACACTTTCCTACCCAGTGTCACTGGTAGCAAAGCTTTCAAGTGAGTGCTATGACCTCATTTGTATTCTGGACCGGAAAGATGATATACAAAGGAACTATATTCATTTGATCTTCAAACCTTGCCAAACTTTGCCAGTTTAGAGTCTTTTCTATGTTGAATCCACCAGACAACATCTCTTGCTCCAATCCTTGTCCATTTGAGCTCCAGAACCAACCAAACATTGCTGGCAGAAAGTGTTTTTGATGCTCCAAGTCAAAAGTGATGTTGAGTGATCAAGCCACCCATGGGGAGTGACTAATAAAGGGTCTGTCGAAGCTAGAGTGTCACGCCCAAGATGCGACCCTATCCTCAATTTGGCACGAGGGCCTCGTCAGGGATAGAAGCGCATCTCGTCGTGTCGCAAGAATAGATATCGTTACAAGTACATGTACTGAAGAGAAGAGTTATATAAAGAGTTGGCTTACACTCTCCACAAGCTACATCAGAATCACATCAGTACATTACATATTCATCAAGAGTAAGAGCAGGGTCCGACTACGGACGAAAACAAACGACAAAAGAAGAACGGCGTCCATCCTTGCTATCGTAGGCTGCCGGCCTCGAACCCATCCTAGATCGATGAAGAAGAAGAAGAAGAAGCAACCCCAAATGAACAATCAACGCGCTCGCGTCAAGTAACCTTTACCTGTACCTGCAACTGGTATTGTAGTAATCTGTGAGCCACAGGGGACTCAGCAATCTCATTTCCAAAGGTATCAAGACTAGCAAAGCTTAGTGGGTGAGGCATGGTTAAGTGGTGAGGTTGCAGCAGCGGTTAAGCATATATTTGGTGGCTAAACTTACGAGCACCAGAAGTAAGAGGGGGAAGAACTGCGCATAGCGGACGTGAACTACAGATGACCAAATGAATGATCGTGAACACCTACCTACGTCAGTCATAACCCCACCGTGTCCTCGACCGGAGAAGGAACTCACGAAAGAGATAGTCACGGTTACGCACACAGATGGCCAATTTTAATTAAGTTAACTTCAAGTTATCTAGAACCAGTGTTAAACAAAGCTTCCACGTTGCCACATAACCGCGGGCACGGCTTTCCGAAAGATTTAACCCTGCAGGGGTGCTCGAACTAGTCCATCACAAATTACCACAAGCCGCATAGAAATCCTCAATCACGAAGCTCGCGATCTCGTCGGATTCCCTAGTGGAAAACCTCAAGTCTGAGATTACCCAAAGCATCACCGGAATCCCGATGCACAAGATATTTCGTCAATGGTAAAACTAATCCAACAAGGCCGCCCGACGTGTCGACGATCCCGATAGGAGTCGCGTACCTCGTTCTCAGGACACGACGGATGGGTCACACTAGGAGTACCAAACCTCAGGTTGCCCCGCGGTGGCCCCATAGTCTCCCAATTTGGACCAACACTCATGAGGAGCACTGGCCCGGGGATTGATTAAATTATCCTCGGGGTCCGGAAAGTCCCTATGCAATTTTATTAGGTGTTTAGGCAAATGTAGTACCAAAGTTGGGCCTTGCCAGACCAGTCTTAATCAAAAACGAATTATCATGGGGGTCCCCATAACAACCCCGATCGTGTTAGGAGCGCTGAAATATGGAACATAACACCGGTAGCCGGAAACTAAGGGGGGCAAAGGTGGAACAAAACACCAGGCTAGAAAGGCCGAGCTTTCCACCTTTTACCAAGTATATATGTGCATTAAATTAGATAGCATTAAATATGATGATATAACAATGAACCCATGTTGTCACATGGAAGCAACTGCACGTGCAACTAGCAACGCTAACAACAGGGTTAAGCAAGCAGTAACATAGCCAATCAGTGGTTTGCTAGGTTGAACAGGTTGAATGTTTTCATGGCATTGTTGAGAGGCTGAATTTAACAGGTGGTAGGCAACGAGACATAAACGATAGAAGCGATAAACTAGCATGGCAATGATAGTAATGGTATCTGGGGAAATGATCATCTTGCCTGAGATCCCGCTTGGAAGAAGAACAACTCCGTGAAGCAGACGAACCGACGTAGTCGAACGGGTCCTCACATCCGACACGCTTGCGGACTCTATCGAGACGGGGAAAACCGGAAACAGAAATCAACACACGATATTCACCACACGATGCACGACACAAATGATGCATGAGCTGCTGAATACATGCAAGTCACGGCATGACAAATCACACAATCACACCTACACATTAAGTGAAGTTCAATATGCACGAGTTGCATATTGACGAAACTCCACAGTAATTATTTAGTTCGCTCCCGGTTATCTACACGGCAATATTAATGTTGTCAAACATGCAAGAGGTGAAGTGGAAATTAAACTACCTATCTAGGCAATTTAAATGAGGTCGGAAATGACATATAGCCTCTCCGAGACGACCTCACATGTTAATTAACGATTCTGACCAGATCTGAACTAATGCATTTAATTGGTTGTTAAACAGCAAAACAAATAGGTTCACGTGATTCTACGCGTCAAGGCAGGCAATCTACACGTAAAGAACATCTCCAACGGAGCTACGGATCAAAAGATACAAGCACCACAAGATATGATGGCATGAATGCAAAATGTGTGCAACGGCGGCTACGAGCACTTCATCACATACAAACAGCAAGAGAAAATGAAACTACACGAGATTCTAAGCAAGTTTCATGTAGGACATGACCAAATCGGAGCTACGGTTCGGAAACTACGAGCAAAACAAGAAAACGCTACAATCTGCCAAAAACAGCCACATAGCACTTTCTACGCCTCGCAACTTCGGCTACACAACTCCGATGAGCTCAAGCAAGGCATGGCATGAAAGAGGGCAAGACACACTACTACAAACAACTAACAACTACTAGCATGGGGGCAAGGAGCACCAGGAAAAGAAGACACTAAAAGGGCATCTCACATGCTATTTCAGACTTAGTGAAAATAACACCTCCTGAAGGTGCAGTTTTCAACCTGAAGGCATATTGAAAGCAGCAAAACATATAGCTACAGGACTCCAAATGACATTAAACTTAACAGCATGCTAGAGAAACATAAGGGGTACAACTAACTCCATTGGACCAACCTCAAAAGAGCTACAGATCACAAGCTAGACGCAAAACAAAACAGCAACAAAATAATAACAGATTCCAGACTTAGAAATATTTCAGCTCCTCTAAAACAGCACTATTTCTAGCAACTTGAGAGCAAGAAAATCACACCTACACATGCATTTCTATTGCAACCAAAAATACCAGGGGCTAAACAAAACATCCAAGATCAACTCTCTAGTTGACAACTCCGTCAAACGACTCCCGGAATAAATCCTACAATTTAACCAAAAGGGCTTCACGGCAAAATATTGCGCGAACTAACTTCCTCAAGAGCTAAAACTAATTGCACAGAAAAATCCATGGGATTTTTCTACCCCGGTAACATACATAATATGTGGGGTTTGCGACGCAAAATAAAGGCACACAATAATGCGGGAGAAAACCTATATACGGGAAAAACAACTACCGGCAATCCCCTACATGCAAAAATACAAAAGACCACTCTAAAATGCATGCAAAAATGACCCCTAAACCACAGGCATTTCTATCTTGGCATCCGAGTAACTCAGACACGCGAGGAAAATAAATGCGGGCACCTGCTCATGGAGACAGCACGTAAATCCATGCGTTAGGCACTCTAAACGGCGTCAAATAAATATGCAAGTTTCAAAATCATATTCTACGTGAAATTCTACGCCAAAACGATATACCGATCACCTCGATCCGACTAACGGAACAAAAGATACATGCGTTTGAAATTTACGTATATCTCTAGAATTAATTACAATTCCAAAATGCCTAATAAGCTCTTGGGCCGAACAGGGGGCGCGGCTTAGTTACCTGTCGCCTAGGCGAGGAGTAGGAGCTGCTCATCTCGGTTGGGTCGGCCTGGGAGGGGCGGTGGCAGGCCGAGGCGGCCAACTGGGCCTGGCCGGTGGCTCGGCTAGGGGCGCTTGGAGGTGGGCCGGGGCGAGCGGTGCCAGCTGGGCCGGCTCGGCAGGAGGCCCACGCGCGAGCGCGGGAGGCGCTGCCGTCTCCACCCTCGATCCCGAGCGAAGGCGCGACTGCTCCTGCCGCGGCGGCCGGCGAGGGGGGGGGGGGACCACCACGGGGCGCAGGGCCACGACAGGGAGGCGAGGGCGGCGCACGCGGAGGGAGAGCCGGCGGGGCTGCGGGGTAGGCCGGCGGCGAGGTCGATCTGGTGCGGGGAAACTCGCAGCGGGCGGCGTGGCGACGCTAGGGCACGGGCAGGGGAGCAGGAGGCCGGCGCAGCAACGCAGGCGACGGCGGCTTGCGGCGGCGTGACAAGGGTGAGCTGCGGGGCGCGGCTCGGGCGGCAGGAAGGGCGACGAGGCCCCGACAGCATGGGGCGACGCGGCGGCGCGGGCTTGCTGGGGAGCTCGGGGCAGGGAGCTCGAACAGGGGCGGCGGCGGCTCGGGCTTGCGCGGCGGCGGCTCGGGCCCGTGCGGGCTCCAGATGGGCCTGGGAGGGCCCTGCGCGGGAGGAGAGAGACCAGGTGGCGGCGGCCGGGTTGGATGGCGCGATCTTCGAGGCAGAGGCTAGGGTTAGCCATATTAGGCAGGTTAGGGCGTCTATTTATAGGATGGGGCTAGGTTAGGGGGGTATTTGGGGGTTTTTCGACCCTCCGGTCGCGTTCGTGCGGTCCGATCGGAGAGGCGGGTTAGGGTTAGGTGTGTGGTGGCGTTGGCTAAGATGAGAGGGAAGTGGTGCGGCGCGGCATCGACTTTTAAAACACCGACAACGTCCGACGGTAGCCCGAATACGGTGCCACTACGGTCGACCGTTCGGGTACCAGACGGTCTCCGATCGCGACGAAATTCGACAGGCGGCCTGGCTATTACTAAACACGACCGCACGTCAAATCTCAACCCGATCAGAGAATGTTTTAAACGCACTTTAAAAACAGGGTTTCGACGGTGCCGCGGGTGCGTGCGTGTGCGGTCGGGCTCGGAACGGACAACGACGCAAACCAGCAACTATCAACGCATGCAAGTTTGAAAACGGGCGGCAACGGAGACACCGATGCAATGCTGATGATGCGCATGATGCGATGATGACACGACAATTAAAATAAGCCACACGACGAAAATGGAAAGAGAGGGGAAGCTTCTAGAATGTTGGCATCGAGCTGTCACATAGAGACAAGGTGGCCAGGCCTGTGTGGCACAAGGGCGGCCACAACCATGGTGACCATGGCACTGGCATGCCACAGAGCGCGCTCTGCGCAGCTCCAGTGATAATCGAGCCGTCCCGAGTGGTCACACCCTGCACCCTCCTTGTCCTGAGCACCGATGAGCCCCCTGGCAGACGTGTGGCACCCCTCGAAGATGCTGGGCCGCTGGAGAGCACCGCTGCCGCTCCCGGCCAAGCTCCGTCACAGGGCCAAGTTGTTGCCTTCAGCCACTGTGCCCGTCCACAAGCCATTTATGGCCAGGACCCATCCCATCGCGTCCCTGCCCTCCTCGGTCACCTCCATGCACTCCGCGACGGCCAGCTCAGCTCCTCGGCGACCGTGCTCAAGCCTATCCTCGCCGATTCGGGAGAAATCGGTAGAGCTCGTCGTCGGCCTATTTAAGGAGGAGCCCGACCTCTCCGAGCTCTCCATCCCCCTCCTACTCATCCAGATCGAGCTCCCGAAGAGTGAGCCAAGTCCCGGAGGCCCTCTGGCCTCAAAGCATCACCGGAGTTCTGCCACCGCCACCTCACCGCTGACAGCCTTCTCCCCAGCCACAGAGCCAAATTGATTCCTCCAGCGGGTTTAGTGAGTCCTTCCGGTGCTCCTTGACCTCTCGCTCGAGCTGATTTCCCCCTGGAACACCGTCTCCGACGATTTCCCGAAGCTACCGCCGTCGGAGAGGGAGGGGACGACACCATTTGTCCAACTCTAGCCGAGCTGCTGGTACGTGCGTGATCGCTGTGGACTGCCCGTTCCATCCCGCTCATTCCCTGGCATCGCCGCCGTCTCAATCACCGGCGACCATCGCCGGCCGGCCGCCTCGCCTCTGTCTCCCTCCTCTCCCTCCTGTTTAAATCGGGCAGGCCCCACCTGCCAGGGGCTGTGGCCTGCGGCCGAAGCGTTAAGTGGAGGTGCCCCTCCACTTTACGTCTTCGACGTGGCCCTCCCCCAGGTTTTCTTTTCTTTTTATTATTTCAGTTTTTAACAGAAACTTTGACTATTTATATCTTTTTATCTACAAGTCCAAATCACTTGATTCTTTTTGCATTAGGTTTGTATTGACATTCTTTACAACGTCATAAGTTTTGATATTTTTCCCACACTCATAGAATTTCTTGTTAATAAAAAGGTATTGAATGACTTTTCTATTTCTTTTGCTATTTCAAATATATTTTCAGAGGGAAACTTTGGAGACCAGGAGTATTTGAACAACCCCACGGCAAGCCATTATATACATGTAGTGTAGTATTGCATAACATGGCATATACTTTCATGATGATGATGATAATGATGATGATTATTCCTTTCACAATTAAAATTTGCTTATTAAGTTAATGATGGTAAATGTCTACTACCATCATTCTTAAGTTGAGAACACCTAGCTGGTTGATCAGACTCACCTATCCGGGCACTATCGTGCAACAACATTCTGCCGGTATGGGACGACCGTGACTTGAGCTGATCGCGTGATCGCTCTCACCGGTACCTCCAAAGAGGGAAGGTTATGCATGCGTGCTACCCTGATCATGTAGGCGGTGATAACCCTGTGAGCCCAGTTGAGATGATAGGGCCCGTCCCCGATTGGGACAAGTTTAGTTTGGCCATGACAGTGGCAGGTGTCATAAGCACAAAGGGCCACCCAGGGCAGGACTCCAGAGAGGGAGTGGTTGTCGGAGGTACGATGAGGGGTTCACGGTTCCGGAAAGTCTAGTGGAGTAATGCTGGTCCACCCGAATGGGATCACGAGGTGAGTGCTCCAGAGTGTGGATAAAGTGTGAAACCTGTGTAGAGTGTCAAATCTATTCGAATAGCCGAGTCCACGGTAATGGACAGCCAAAACAAACCTCAGTAGTGGGTCAACTCTGTTGATATTAGTAGTGATGGAAGACCTCTTCATGTGGATGAAGGTAAGTAAATTGGGTGTCGTGTGACAGCCCGGTACTGAGTTGTTATGCTTTGTTTGCTGCATTACTTGGTTATTCTGAGCTTGCGAGTACATTCAAAGTACTCACCTGGCATATCATGCCAGATGCAAGAGCAGCCGCGGACCAAGGTCCCGATGGTTCATTCTAGGAAGTGTCCGCAGCAGTGTCCCTGTGTGTGGAGTTGCCGCTACATTCCGCTACGCCGTAGAAGTCCTTAGTAGTTTCGAGGCCCAGGATGATGTTCCATAAATAATGTAGATATTGTTGCAGCACCAAGGGTGCCTTTTGCCTCGCCAATATTGTAATCTATGTATGTGACGCTATTAATAAAGTTGGGTTGTTTGTGTATCAAGTTTTTCAGTGTTTCCGGAAGACATGATCTCTGGGTTGGAAACACTAGTAAACCGGTTCTGTGTATCAAGGTGCCACAGAGGGGCCACGGGCGAGGGGATAGGTATCCCACCGAAGTACCGGAGGCCGCCACCGAAGAATACAGCGGGTGGTTCATGTGCATGAGGCTCAAGAGATTGAGCCCATGGAGTGCGAGAGAAGAGGCCTCGGGATGCCCGGTGACCTCCGGAGAAGGCGACGTTGATCTGCCTCCCCGGTCGCTGAAGGGAAACCTGAAGAACAAGAGTTCAGAAGATAGGCACATAAAGGGAGGATGATGGGGAACACAGGTGCTTACTCATCAATGGCCATCCACTTCTTCCTCGCCGGAGGCCCTCGCGTTGGGGGGGCACCGCCCTCGGGCAACCTCCTCTTCCAGCCGGCAGGGACGACCCATCGGGGGGACTCGACGGCCCTCGAGCGAGGCTTTGAAGTGGGGGAAGCACTTTCCACCATCGACCGATCACCACCACCAACCCCGGCTTGACGTGAAGTTAGAGCTGGGAGGACGGTCGGCGGCGCACCGCCCACCCTGGTCATGGGGTAACCGCACAACCAGGGTCTCCGGGGGTGGGGGGGCGAACCCCGGGGGCGCGGCCTCTGGGGAACGCCTTTCCCCCTCAGGAAGGAGGTCCCATTCATCAAAGGGCGACATCTCCACGGCAAGAGTTCCCGGGCGCTTGAAGCTTTACAGCGGCACGCCGTCCGGGGGAAGCTCGTCAGGACTTCCGCCGGTCAGTCGGCGAAGTAGCTCACACAAGACATGAGGGAACAGGGGACGACTTGGGTCCTCATCAAGTCGTTGGGCCCTGTGTAGGCCCACATGGGGCGGGAGTGGCGTTGGAGGGGAGCAATCCGTCAACAGATAAACTCGCGCACCACCATCGCCATCGTCACCCCCGCCCGCCTCAGCTTTTCTAGCCGGATCAAGACCGGTGCGAGCCGGGGGTCACTAAGTTCTTAGCGCTCCCACCCCCGGTTCGGTGTCGTGGGGGTCGGTGTAGGTTCGACGAGAGCTACTGCCTCGGCAGCCTCAACCTGCACCCACTGCCGTCAGAACCCTTCCGCTTCAGGGAGGAGCTCAGCGTATCAGACCTCGGGGGATGTTACATCGACAGTTCTCAAGGACGCGCACCCGGAGCACTTCACCTTGGAGATCAACTGAAGGGAGAAGAAATGGTGGAGCAATGCCTTGGAAGGAGTAATGCCAACAAAAGCCTCACACAAGAACGCGTAGCCAGAGAGGAGGACCAAAGAACGGGGATCAAGGTGGAGCGCATGGATCTGGTAATGCGAAATCACTGCATTGATGAAGCCCAAGAATGGCGGCAGTACACCAGAAATGAGGATGTGGAAATGGAGAGGAACCGCGAGGACCGCCCTCTCCCTCCGAGTCCATGAGCCCGGCCAGATCTGGGTGCCCTCCGCTCATTGAGTCAGCAGCAACTACTAGCTGAATTCAACCCCTCGAGGTTCACCACCATCGACCGTTCCAACATGGTCCTGGACGCCACCAGGACAGTCAGGCCCCACGAGCCTCCACATTTCCCCCCTTTTTGAGGCATGACGGAGAGAACAAGGCAACAATGACATGACGTGCATGGGTCAGAAGAAGAACCGGCGGCTGGATAGACAGAAGGAAGAGTGAGCGACGGAAAGGAGAGGGGGCGGAGACGGTCGGCAGACGCCGGTTAGGAGATGCTACATGGAGAGGACAGGCTTGCCGTTTTAAAGGCCCGGCCCATAGGTGTTTAGGGCCCGCGATGCTTCGGGCGACCCTCAAGGCTCCGCCAAGAAGCCAACCAAGGCCCGCCTTGGGCCCGAGGGCTACTATCGGCATTCTAGGAATGGGGTTACCCAGACCTGCCTGCCTGCGGCCGAGGGACGGCTTGCTACACCAACCCAAGATCAACTGGTGCGACATCACCCGGGAAGGCCCTCTCGAGAGGCCAAGCCTCGCGAGGAGGAGCAGCATCAGGACCCGCCGGGGACCTCCTCAGGACCCCTCCTGAGTAGGGGACATTCTGAGGCAAGGCCGGGCCTCAGGAGTCGAGGGTGACGCCAGGAAAGGATAAGCGTGCAACAGATGGCAGGACGAGGCAGTTTCCCCTTTAGTGCAAAGGAGGTGGGAGCGTACGAGGGTTCCAAAGGCATCTTCCAAAGGTTTCCCTTTTGGTGCAACGAAGCCGCCGCCGCCCGCCAGTAGGGTAAACGTCATCCTCGGGTCCATCCCTGTAGCACGGGAAAGTACTTTGCATGAGAAGACCACCTTTGGGCAGGGGCACACGTTCCCCTGTCCCCCTTTAAAATTGGCCGCTGTGGGATCCCTTCCCGCCTATCGGGGAAAACCAATACCTATGGGAAACTCGAGGAGTCCCTTGATCGTTTGGCGGGGAGATAGAGGTATGGCATCAAGAGAGGAACTAGCGACCAACACCGGCAAGGTCCTTTTGACCCAGGTTCCGGCCGCTTGACGGGTAAAACCGTACTCCTAGTTAGTAGGTGATTAGGGAGTCTTTGATCCCCAAAAAGTTCAACCCCTAAGAATGAGCTTTGAGCCTCCTTTTATAGGCAAAGGGGTCACCAACATTATGCTCACGGGATGCATAGTGAATAGTGTTCACCGCTCTACATCGTCGGTGGTGTCAGGGCCAGTAAATGCCTTGTCTGAACCCTGACATGTCGCAAGATGGTTGCGACACGTACCGAGGTGAATCGACACCTAGGCCTTGTTATGGTACATGAGGGATGTGCTGGAGCGGTTGGATTGTGGTAGAAACTTGTGGGGACACCTGGCGAGCAAACAGGGGCTTGCTGGCCTAGAGCATCCATCGTGGGCCTCGCCAGTCTGTGCGAGCCTTCCCGGCAAGGGAAACTTGCCGGGGTCTTGCCATTATTCGGGTAGTCTTCCCAGCAAGCGGACTTGCCGGGGCCTTGGGAACCTTCCCGGCAAGGAGGGCTTGCTGGGGCCTTGCGTCTGGAGCCCTTGTACTCCACGACCCTCACAGTGAGGGAAGGGCGTGGTCTCGGCGGGTCTTGGACTTCCTTTTTTGCTGCTCTTCCCGGTATACTGCCATCAGGGGCGTCGCTGATGCCCATGCATAAGTCTGGGGCACAAGGGACCCCAGTCTCTAGTGCACCGACAGGATCCCCGGGCCTGGGCCACGCACGCGCGCGGGGCGTTGCTGGGCTAAGCCCAAAGTAGTGCATGGCCTTCCTCAGCAGGCGACTCTGTAGCTTTGGAGCCATTGCAGGCGGCCCTTCCCCACGTCGCGCATCAAACACGCGAGGTGGAGAAGTCCGTCCAAAGTAGCCTTCGCACCTCCCGACGCGTAACTGCCACGCGTGAAGCATGCGCAGTAAAGGTCAGGTAAGTGGCGTTCGTGGCCATAATGGTCGTAGTCTTGATAGGGCCCGCCCCTGCATGCATTGGTGCAGCAGGGCGGTTCCCTGTTCGCCCATGAACATGGGTAACTGGGCGAGAGGGGTGGCGGTTTCTGGAGTGAGGAGAGCTCGCCCCCTGCTCCTCACCCTATAAATTAGGGAGTTTGCGAGGGGGTTTAGCTCATCCATCAGCTCCTGAAACATTTACCACCCCTAGCTTGCATTTGTAGAATCTTTTCTAGCTCCATGTGGCGCTCGCCCCTAACCATGGCTAGGGGACGAGGGAGGCCACCATCGGCCGCCAGGGCGGCAAGTGGATCCCACTCGGATCATGCCACAGCTTCAGCGGGTGCATCTGCAGAGGGCAGCACGAGCGTCCGTGGTGGCGGAGGGGCGAGGAGTCGTGGTCTCCACGGAGGCCGTGGCCCGGGAGTTGGAGTGCTACTCTAGCACCTCCTTCTTCTCCCGTGCTTGGCGGACACTCGAACGGGACGGCGCTGGAGTTCGTCCTGGAGCTGCATGGCGTCCCGCGGGGCCATTTGCATCTTCCTCGCCCCCTATCTTGTGGTTGCAGGCATACGGTTGCTCCCACGGCGCTATGCAAGTGCACGCGGAGTACCCGAAGCGTCGCTCCATGTTGCTCGGGAGGGGCTGGAAATCCTTTGCCCGCGCCCGAAGCCCCGAGGATGGGCTTATCATCCGCTCCAAGCTACTAGAGGATAATATGCTATCCATCAAGTTTTACGGGCGCTCAGGTGTGCGTCTTGGCTGCTGCGATGAGAGCTCGAGCGGCGCCGAATGTCTCTCCTCGAGCGATAGCGACGAGGAGGACAGCGGCGGCAGTGGCGCTCTTGGCACGTTAGGATCTCGGTGGGCCAGGTCGGAGCACGACTGCCCGAGTTCCGACTGACTGCCGGCCCTGCCACCGAGGCCCGCTCACGCCTCTCCCCCGCCTAATGGGGTTACTCTACAGGAGCCCGCATCGACGCCTCGTCTTTGAGGAGGTGCGATCGCGGGCTCTGGCTTCTTCATTTCCTCGGGTCCCCTTGTCTTCCGCCCTCATTCTCCTACGTGTGGTGCTGGTCCAGGAGAAACCAGCCTGGGTTGTGCCGGGGGTCGTCCCGCTTTTTGTCATCTTGAAATTCTGTCCGGCGAGCATGTCCCTCGCCGAAAGACAGTGTAATAGGTTAGAGTAGCAAAAATCATTCATGTAATATGTCTGAGTTTGTTTCGAACAAATGAATGAAATGTTGTTTCCCTTGCGTCTGATCCTTCTCCTTGAATGATACGCCTTTTGCATTTTTCGGAAGCTTGCCCGCGCGATTGGTCCTGCCGCTAGTGCTTTGAGGAATAGATCCTTAGCAGTTCTCTTGAGGGGTCATTACAGGCAAGGCTCCTTGCTGCACTCAGTGCAACCATTAGATCGTCGAGCGTGACTTGAGGCGAAATAAGGTGCTATGTAGCCACTTAGACTGTTGAACCGGTTCGAAATAGTGAGAAGGCGCTCTGTGGCTATTTAGGTCGTTGAACTTGTTCGAAACATAACTAAGGAACACTGATCCTAACAAGGTTCCATCTACGAGCAGGTTTCTCAAACAAGGTTTGGGATCTTCCAGAAAGGGAACAATCTATATACTCTGAAATCTCAATCTGAAATATTTATCACTTATCTATCGTGCCGCCACACTTATCCCTGTGGGGCTTGGGTCTTTTGCTGGGGCTTCAGATCCCCGACAAGCAGGAGACTATACTCTTCCGACAACTTCCCCTCCGGCAAGGTATTTGCCGACAGTTCTCGATTGTTGTATAGAAGGGGCGGTGTCGGAGCATAACTCATTTTCCTGTTTTTCCAGGCCGTATTGACGGAGCCCCCGACCGCGCCTTTGGCGAAGACGTGGTCCTATGTTCTAGGGCCCGTAGGCGCATTCTCGACGGTTATGCACCTCTCCGTTGAGGTGCGTCGGCCGGAGTATGCGCCGGAGGCCTCGCTGGAGCCCCGAGGCACACCCTCAATAGCAGTGCACTGTCCGGAGCGGTGCGTCAGCCTGGTGCCTTCGAGCTCGAGGTCTTCGTTCCCCCTAGCCCGCGTTCGCGGAGGTGCCAGGATGTCGTTGGCGAAGTAGAGCGACCACCGCTACACCCTACTTCGAAGGACTGCAGTCGTGCGCTCAATCTCCCAAAATCTGATGCGCAACTTGCTCGAATTCGCGAAGAAGCTCTCAACCATCGTTGTCCCCCTACCCGGCGCGCCAAAGATGTCGGGAAAAACGAACACCTATGGGAAACTCGAGAAATCCCTTGATCGTTTGGCGGGGAGAGGGAGGTATGGCGTCGAGACTTGAACTAGTAGTCAACACCGGCAAGGTTCTTTTTACCCAGGTTTAGGCCACTTGGTGCGTAAAACCCTACTCCTGCTTAGTTTTTATTGTGGGATTACCATAGGCTGATTTTGCTACAGTAACTTAGTAGATGATTAGGGCGTCTATGATCCCCAAAAGGTCCAACCCTTAAGAATGAGCGTTGGGCCTCCTTTTAGAGGCAGAGGCGTCACCAACAGTGTGCTTACAGGAGGTAAAGTGAACAGTGTTCACCTCTCTACTTCTTCGGTTGTGTCAGGGGCAGTAAATGCCTTGTTTGACCCCTGACCTGCAGAAAGGTGGTTGTGACACGTACCCAGGTGAATCGACACCTGGGCCTTGCGCTGGCACATAAGGGTGTGCTTGAGCGGTCTGATTGCGATAGAAACTTGTGGGGAAAACCTGGCGATCAAAGAGGGACTTGGTGGCATGGTGTCTCCGTCGGGTGACTTGGTCACCTTCCCGGCAAGGAAGGCTTGCCTGGGCCTTGAACACTTTCCTGGCAAGGAGGGCTTGTCGGGGACCTCGCCAGTCTGTGCGAGTTTTCCCGGCAATGGAAGCTTGCCGGGGTCTTGCTAATCTTCGGGTAGTATTCCCGGTGAAGCATGCCTGTCGGGGCCTTGCGAATCTTCCCGGCAAGGAGGGCTTGCCAGGGTCTTGCGTCTGGAGCCTTTGTATCCCACGCCCCACTTGGTGAGGGAAGGGCGTCACCTTAGACTGCCTTGGGTTGTTTTCATGTTGCTCTTCCCGGCACACTGCTGTCGGGGGCGTTGCAAATTCTCGTGTACATGTCTTGGGCACAAGGTACCACATTGTCTAGTGCTACGACAATTGTTGTTGTTGTCATAGTTCTCATTGTTGTCGTTGTTGTCGTCGTCCTCATCGTCGTCGTCGTCGTCGTTGTGGTTGTTGTTATTGTTGTTGTTGCAACTGTTGTTACTCTTGTTGTTGTTGTTGTTGTTGTTGTTGTTGTTGATTTTGTTGTTGTTGTTGTTGTTTTTGTTGTTGTTGATGTTTTTGTTGTCGTTATTGTTGTTCTTGTTGTCGTCGTCCTCCTCCTCGTTGTTGTTGTTGTTGTTGTTATTTTTGTTATTGTTTTTTTGTTGCTCTTGTTGTTGTTGTTGTTGTTGTTGTTGTCGCGGTCGTCGTCTTCGCTGTTGTTGTTGTTGTCGTTGTCGTCGTCTTCATTGTTATCGTTGTTTTCATTATGTCATCGTCGTCGTCATTGTCACCGTCGTCATCGTTGTTGTTGTTGTTGTTGTTGTTGTTGTCGTCGTTGTTGTTTTTTGATCGTCGTCTTCGTCGTCGTAATCATGTTTGTTGTTGTTGTTGATGATGACGATGATGACGATGACGTTGTTGTTGTTGTTGTTGTTGCCCTTACTATCAATATTGTCATTGTTGTCGTTGCTGTCATTGTTGTTGTTGTTCTTATCATTCTAGTCGTTGTTCTCGTCATTGTCGTCGTCGTTGTTGTTGTTGTTGTTATTATAGTTGTTATTGTTGTTGTTGTGGTTGTTGTTGTTGTTCTTGTTCTTGTTGTCATCATCCTCGTCGTCATCGTTCTCATCGTCGTCGTCATCGTTGTCGTCGTCATTGTTATTGTTGATGTTGATGTTGTTGTTGTTGTTGTTGTTGTTGTTGTTGTTGTTTTCGTCGTTGTTTTCTTTGTTTCCGTCATCGTTGTCGTCGTCGTCGTCGTCGTTGTTGTTGTTGTTGTTGTTGCTGCTTTTGTTGTTGTTGTTGTTATTGTTGTTGTTGCTGTTGTTGCTGTTGTTGTTGTTGTTGTTGTTGTTGTTATAGTTATTGTTGTTGTCGCCGTCGTCTTCGTTTTTGTTGTTGTTATTGTTGTTGTTGTTGTCGTTGTTGTCGCTGTTGTTGTTTTTGTTGCTGTTATCGTTATTGTCATAGTTCTCATCGTCGTTGTTGTCGTTATTGTCATCGTCGTTGTCGTCGTCGCCATCGTCATCGTTGTCGTTGTTGTCGTCGTTGTCGTCGTCCTTGTTGATGTTTTTATTGTTGTCGTTGTTATAGTTGTTGACGTTGTTATCGATGTTGTCGTCGTTGTTGTTATTGTTGTCGTAGTTGTCGTTGTTGTCATCGTTGTCGTTGTTGTCGTCGTCATCGTTGTCGCTGTAGTCTCTCTTGTTGTTGTGGTTGTTGTTGTCGTTGTTATCATTGTCCTCAACTATGTCGTTGTTGTCGTCGTCCTTGTTGTTGTTGTCGTTGCTATTGTTGTTGATGTTGTTGTCTATATTCTCGTCATTGTTGTTGTAGATGTTGTCGTACCTCTCGTTGTTCTCGCTGCTGTTGTTGATGTTGTCGTAGTTATCGTTGTTCTCGCTGTTGTTGTTGTTGTTGTTGTTGTGGTTGTGGTTGTTGTTGTTGCGGTTGTTTTTGTTGTTGTGGTTGTTGTTGTTGTTGTTGTTGTTGTTGTGGTCGTCGTCGTAGTAATCACGGTAGTAATAAATTACTAGTGCCTACTACTGTGGGGGGGAGTATGTGAAAAAGTCCGTCGGAGCGGTAGTAAAAAATTACTACCGCTCTTAGAGCGGTACTACCGCTAGCCCTTTTGCATAAACATCAAAGATGGGTATGGAGCTCCAATGTAGGTAGGGAAAAGGTGGTGCACTAAATGTGTACGTGATGATTCCACCCAAACTTTTCGACGCGGCCCCCTCTTAATAGTATGGCTTTCCTACGACTAAATGCTACCAAAGAGAAACGTAGAAAGCAACCATCTTCGAAGGATTCCAAGGGGCATCGAATCGTCTTGTGCCTAGATATGAATTATCTGAAATGCTCAATGCACACGATTAGTCCGCACAGGCATTGTCATCAATCAATAAACCCACTTCGGGAGAAATATGCCCTAACAGCTGTTGACGTTGTTGTCGTTGTTGTTATTGTTGTCGAGTTGTTGTTATTGTCGTTGTTCTCCTTGTTGACGTCGTTATCGTTGTTGTTGTCATCATCGTCGTTGTTTTCGCTATTGTCGTTTTTGTCTCTGTTGTTGTTGTCGTTGTTGTTGTCATTGTTATCGTTGTTTTCGCCGTCCTTGTTGTTTTTGTTGTTGTTGTTGTTGTTGACGTTTGTATCATTGTTGACGTTGTTGTCGATGTTGTATTTGTTGTTGTTCTTGTCATCGTGGTTGTTCTTGTTATTTTTGTTGTTGTTGTGGTTGTTGTTGTTGTGGTTTTTGTTTATTTCGTTGTTATTGTTGTTCTTGTTGTTGTTGTTGTCGTCGGCGGCGTCTTCTTCCTTTTATTGTTGTTGTCGTTGAGGTCATTGTTGTTGTTGTTGTTTTTGTCGTTTCTGTCTTTGTTCTTGTCATGGTCGTTGTTGTCTTCGTCGTCGTCGTCATCGTTTTTGTTGTTGTTGTTGTTGTGGTTGTTGTTGTTGTTGTTTATGTTGTTGTTGTTGTTGTTATTGTTGCTGTTGTCGTTGTCGTCGTTTTTCTCTTCATTGTCGTTGTTGT